>NC_092204.1:40144515-40153330 GCF_043381705.1 Parasteatoda tepidariorum
GATCGTCAGGACACAGTTGGAAGCGGGATTCGTCGCTAAAGACTATATGTCCCCAGTCGGCATCATTCCAGCCATATCTGTTCAAAACATTCATGCATACGAAATTTCAAAGCAATCGGATGATTGCTTCTTGGTGCTTCGATTTTTTTGTTATAGAGTGTATGTAAAGAGAATATGGGAAACGAACCATAATTTAATAGGGAGATAGAACCTATGTGTTGCACTGCACTGGCAACTCCGCTAGTTTGAAACAAGATTTTGATATATTTATTATAAGCAATATTTTGATAAATTAAAAGATTTTGATATATTTATGACCAATCAAATTATTATAATAAATTGCTTATTTGAAAAAATTAAAATTTACAGAAAACTTATCATTCCTTTAAAAAAAATTATAAAAAGTACAAAAACTTATAAGCGAATTTCTAGAAACTTGTTGAATTTTCAAGATGTTTAAATTACTTTAGTAACCAAATATGATTTGCAAGAAAATAATTAAACTTTTTTAAATTGTTGTTGTTCTCATCCCCATGACCAGCTGAGCTAGATCAGGTCCATGAGCTCGTTCACTCTGAGAAAGTCTAGCACCAGTAGGGGAGCTTGATCCAGGTCCTGCCTGGTAAGTCCCAGACAAGATTAAATGTGGTCAGGGGAGGCATGGGCAGCAGAACACTTAGTGCAGATTTCGAAGTGCTTATTATCATCGATATAAGTCATTGATGACAGATGTCCATCTTGCATAATCATCAATGATTTTTCTTCCAACTTTATAACATTTTTTTTTCAGAGTTATTTTTGATTAATAATAAAAATTACTCCGGAAATTTGGTTTTATTTTGCTGAATACTTTTTTAAGGTTCACAAATTTTGATGCAGTTCTTGCATATAATAACTAAAGTAATAAACTGAAGTTACAAGCTAATTGTTATATCTCCTGTTCAAAAAACTTTTCTTTTAATGTTCTTAATTTATTCCTTGTTCCTAAAACTCTGAAAGCATCAAATATCATTGATAAGTGTGAGTAATTGCATGATTTAAACACATCTAAAGTTTTATTTTAATATTTCTTGAAAAATTAGAAAAATTTAAAAACTGAAAATGCCTTTTCCATTACTGCACAGCATTGTGTATTAAGTCCAGTGTCACAAAGAAAAAATATAGTGAATAAATATAATTTATCATATCTTCTTACATCATTTAACAACAATTGTTTGCTTCAAGCAATACTGAAAGAAAATTAAATAAGAAACTGAATAATAATAATCATAATATATGTATACACAATACATTACGATTATTATTATTCAGTAATTATTCAATAATCTTAAATAAGAATAATGTAAGATTTCAGAAAAAGCGGAGAAAATAAGACTATAATAAACAGTATCTCGTGAAATGAGGAAGCATAGTTAAAAAAAAAATGCACACAAAGTAAAATAAAAAATCGATTAAAAAACATACAGGAAATTCAATTCATAGATTGAGCACAGACAATTAATACTCATATATCAATGGTAATATATTACTATACCTGATATGGTTTTATTATAAATGGTAAGCTTATCTATAGTAACAGTGAAGGATATTCCTAAGTCCTGAGGAAGATACGTCAAATTTACACAAGCTGCAAAAGGAAGGAAAAAAATGTTTAAAAAAAATATTTTTTTTAATATTCAAACCTTTACAAGGAAAAACATTTAACAAGCTACTATATAATACACACATATGACTTTGCTTATGAACAAAACATTGAAAAAAATTATAAAATACTGTTATTTAGACTGATATTTTCTTACTAAATTTAAAGACAACTGAGTTTGCATACTACAAAGATGGAATACTTATTAATCTAAGCAAAAAAGCACTTGAAAATTATCGCACCGAAATGATAGTTAAAAAAGGCACTAATATATATATTAAAGCCCGGAACAAGGCAGGATATTATTAGATCAACGAAATTAAAAAAAATAATAATAATGATAAAAAATAATTAATTTATAAGCGTGTACTGCCGGATAATTCTTGACCGCAGATAACGAATTAGAGGTAAATTTTCTACTTATAGGACTTCCTAGTTATTTCAATAAACCGAAGGGACGACTTAACATCAGAAAGGTCCTGGGTTCAAATCCCGGACAAGTCAGTAATAGTCAGGAAAAACGATATTCGAAAGAAAAAAAGTCAGTGAATTGTCAGGGGAAAACGCAATTTCACCCTAAAACCGGGAATTGTCATTGTCAGAAAATTCGACATTCAATCAAATTTCACTCTTCCCTTTTTCATAATATCATTATTTGCTCTCACGCAATAGGGGATTAAAAAAAATCCAATTTTTTTTCAAACCAACCATCGTCCCGCAGTAGACTGATCGTTAAGACACAGTTCCCAGCAGATTACCGAAGTCAAGCATCACTGGCTGCGGTCAGTGTGCGGGTGGATGACCACTTGGATAAGTCTGCGTAAGGACCGAGGGTGCGCGGTATTGGTCCTCGTTAAACTGTTCTACCGTAAAGCGCTCGACTTCGCGTGCAGGTCGTTGGGCTACCGAAGCGGGGGTACCATCCCCTCTGCAGAGGATCAAAATTGTGATGGTATGTCTTCGGATCATCCACCGGGATGTTTCCCAGACCGTCGCCAATAGCCCATTGTGCAGCTCTAGTGCGACGTAAATTAACAACAACAACAGCACATTATTTATTACGAACAAAAGTTTTTTTATCACCTGTTATATTTATCTATTTGACATCGATTAACAAAACAATATTTTTCTTTTGAATAAATTTTGATTCTTTAGAACTGCGGTATCATTCGCAAGTTTTTCTTGGCATGGAATCACATCTGCTTTCTTTAAAAATCGTGTTTTCATAAAAAAAATAAAAGGAGACGATTGTTTATTAATTTATGCATGCAATTATTTATTACTAATTGCAGACGATTATTTCATGAAGCTGAGTTTTTTTTTCTTTTCTTTTCTGGATAAATTTCATACTCAATAAATTAATTCTTTTTTATAAGTTTTTTGTTTTAAAATTTCGTTGATCTAGTAATATCCTGCCTTGTTCCGCGCTTTAATATATATATTAGTGCCTTTTTTAACTATCATTTCGGTGCGATAATTTTCAAGTGTTTTTTTACTTAGATTAATAAGTTTTCCTTTTATTTCATCGCCTCCCCCCTCCCGTATAATTAGGTATGAAATATATTGCGCTTTTTAATCATTCGTTTTGCTTTATATTAGTTAAGTTAGGAATTTTAATGATTTAAAAAAAAAAAAAATATGAGAATTTTGTATTTTTTAAACTTGTTTTTCTTGTCTAAACTTGCAATTTTTTTTATTCTTTTAAAAGTTATTTTTCTGTCATTTTTTTTTTAAATTTTGGAGAGATTTCTTTTTTTCTCTTACTTTAAAATGTGTTACACTTTTTCCTTGTAGTTTGGGTTTGATAAAACATCGATTAACTTTTTGGTCTATCCAGAAAACCGGGAAATTCAGACATCCGGGATAGCGATGGTCCCGAGCATCCCGGAAAATTGGATATATAAAGAACGACATTTTGTTTTAAAATATTGAATTAAAAAATTGTTCCTATGAACTCTAGTGGTGCTAAAAAAGTAAGGACCTTTAAAAACCGTGTAACAAAATTAATTACTTTTAAGGGCCCTTATTTTCCAAAATTAAAATTAAGCAGTTTTTAAGGAGTGTGGGAACCATGTTTTACAATTTTTAGTTAGAAAGGTTGCAGTTGATTACTGCTGCTTGTTTTACAAGGCAATATTTTATTTTCAAACAGATAATCTTTTTTTCAATTTAAAAAAATAAATAATTGTATTTCCGAGCTCAAATCTGCTGCATTTCACAAGATATTAATGATATTAAGTAATTCTGGTGAAATTAATCGAAAATTTATTTTAGTTATTACGCCTGTGCTAGGGATTTCAAATAATAAACTTTTAAATTAGTCAAATATCAAAAGCATTTTCAAAATTTCGAAAGACTTCGCCAAATGCAAATCTTAGAAATTTTTTTTAATTAATTTTTTACCCATAGAAAACTATTATGCAATAATTTGTTTCAAGCTTATATTATTTGGACCCAATTCTGATTGGCTATGTGGCGCAACTACCGAAAATTACTGTGATCGAATAAATAATACTGATTTGCTTAGAAAAATGCAATTTGATGTAATTTTTGAGGATCGAGTAAAATACTGTTTGTCTAAGATAGGTACTCTGACCTCCACTAAGTATGCGGCAGTTCGGTGCTATGGAAACAAGAAGAGGGCATTTTAGGGAGGGTGGCTCGATGAAGAGGTCTCCTTTTCTTTCACCGAAAGAGGGACCCCCATCCTTACTTGAAATAATCACACCTCGTTACCATAGTCACCGCTGCAGCTCCAGACGAATTCAGCCAGACTCTTTCCAGTGGAAAAAATCATTCGCTAAAGCTACGATTTTATCGCATTTGGCAAGTTGGCGATTGCTTAGCGCGGGCCCTGGTTATTTAAAGATATATTTCTAAAAAAGGAGACATTGTTGTTATATTTACTGGGCCCATCTTAGCAAAATTGGGGCCTGGGGCAAAAACTTCTTTCGGGACTTCCCCTAGCTTCACTATTTCAGTAATGAAGAACAGAAGACGAAATGTAGTTCTATCCATTTTATTGATTTTCTGAGATTTATATGTCCATCGTGCCGAATGTAGTTTTCTGATTGTTTACTTTGTCATACAGCTACGAAAAATTCATATCCTTGCTGACAGTAGGGCGGAATTCAGCGAAATTTGTCAATTGCGATAGATCAATAAAGCCAATCAGAAGTCTGCATTTTTGTAAACATATCACATTTCACGACATGTAAAAAAAGAAAAAAAGCTTTTGATTGGCCAAATTTGTCTATCGCAATTGCGAAAATTTAGCTGAATTCCGCACTAGAGAGTCATGGATTTACGAAATATAGGTTTTTTATGTTTATACAATAGATTAATGAAGAAGATAACATAAGACTAATGAATTTTACACTGTACTAATATTTTGTTTAAGAGAAGTTCATTAAAGAAGGAAACCTAAAATAAACCTTCTGTTGAAGAAACACACCCGTCCAAGGAGGTGTCGCCAAATCTTCATGACGATAAAGGGTCTCAAATGGTAAACCGATTTACCTCGATTTTGAGTGACCTAGGTAGAGCCTAGTAGCCTAGAGTAAAAGAGAGTGGACAAGGGAGAAACGATTCCTGATTGGTGGACAGAAAAACTTTACCGCCGGAGGCGAGAGTGGAAAATTCGCCATTGGAATTACATGGAGTGAAAATTATCTGACTCAAAAAAATTATGTTCTGTATTAATAAATGCATGTAATAAGTTCATTACTTACTTTTTTTCAATAAGAAACTTCACAGTTACAGTAAATGTTAAAATTATGGCTGAAAATTTGGATAGTTGTTAGTTATTAGAATTTATCCTTATTATCACTTACTTGCGTGCATATAAAGTTATGTTTATCTCATTGTAAAGAGAACAAGGTGATGAAATAACTAATGGTTAGATAAGAATAAATGTATTTACTTTTAATGCACATAATTTCTATCTAAATTACTTATAAATTTTAAGATTTGAGCATCTTTTTATCAAAACTTCAGAAGTGCAGAGTTTGGCGATATTACTTTGACATGTTGGCGCGTTACAATGTTCCCGTTACAATGTTACAATGCGCGTTACAAAGTAGCATTTGTTTACTTTTCGTTACCAACTGTATAAAATGCTAGTTTGTTTTAAATTTCAACTAATTATGGAAATTTTTGTTTACAATTTGTTGAAATAAACAATACCTTTTCAGGTGAATATGCGATAATTTTTTCCTGAAAAAGTAATAAATAATAATAAATTATATAATTTGTTTTATTAATTATTATTTCTGAAATAAATGGCATAATCATTATTAATTTTTATATTTTATTTAAGGCATTTATTAAAAGCTGAAGTCTTTTCATTAGTCTTTTTTTTTTTTTTTTGACGTTAATTTTTTAACAATTTCAGATGCTAGACAATGTTTCTTAAAAAATCTGTAATATCATGTGCTTTCCAATCTTAAAGTTTATATTATTGATACTTTAGTATATACTCTTAGAATAACAGAACCTTCAGAATAACACCAAATGAGCGAGTGGCGCCAATTTCGGTGTATCATCTGGCAACCCCCTTGGACAAAAATCTGACGGCAGCGCATGCGCTCTTGGATATTGTCATCACTCTTTTCAATACAGGCACTCTAATTCCACCTTTAGTGGGATTTATCGGAGGCTCAAGAGATTTTTGGGATAAAAGCTTTCTTTATCATCTCTTATTCTCAAATGAAAAGGGATAAATCAGTAAAAAGTAAAGAAATTTTACTAGAAAAATATTATTCAAAGATTATAAAAATAATTTTTTAAAATATCAGTAATCCTTCAATTCAAGATACAAGCTTTGAAGTATTTTGTTTGTTCAGTTCTCGTAAAATTATTCTCTCGATAACAATCTTATCTTCATTCTAGAAAATTGAATTCTGAAAATTTATACGACGTTTTCGAGTATTTTTCTTATGGGTACCATTCATATGAGAAAGGGGGGGATTCCGATGCGAACTTTTCGAAGTTATATATACATATCGTGTGTTTTCATGCTTTTTTTATACTTAAATTTAAAGGGCACATAACAAAGCATTATCCGATTGAAAATGCCAATCAAACTATTGCATTTGTAATATTGTTTTTCTTTCTTGAAGACTTAAAATAGTTGTGAAAAAAATCAATATTTCACAATAATAGTTATTTATGGAATTCAAGTAAATATGTTATCATTCCCTTATGATTAAAATTTTCTAACTATGCAATGTTTAAAAAAACTTATAAACATTAAAAGACTCTGCTAAAAAAATTTTTTTTAAAAATAATAATAAACAAAAAGATTAAAAAAAGAAATATTTTTCGAAAAATATATTCATAGCACTTAAGTCTCAATATATCAAGTTCTTATAAAAGAATGCTTTCGTGGCTCATTTACCGTCGTCGTAAAGTGTAAGCGAAAAAATTACTGAGGTGGCATATTAATAATCTTTTGGCGCAAATTGGAGACTGATGTCACTTTTATAATTTTTTTTCTGACTCTCTAATTATAAGCAAAAATATATTTAGGTACTTTTCAATTATAAAAAACACTCGATTAGTTACCGGATCAATATCAGATTATTAGGAAAGAATTTGTGCAATTTTTTGTTTTAAAAAAAGCGTGGGTAGACTATATTTGAGGGTGCCCCCGCCAAGTTGTGATCGCCAAGCTGAAACCAATCGTGATTCTGATTGGTTTAGATTTAAACCGTAATTCCGATTAGTTTAGAATTTAGTGTTGCTTTTAAATGAATTTTTAAATGTAATTTCAGAGATCCGTTTGTTCTACATTGGATACCGGCTGGTAAGGTTACTTTTGCTTCTGGCACTATAAATGAATACTGTCAATAAGATAAATCTTAAGTTTCTGTACGATTTGAATAACAGTGGAAAAAAAGCAGTGATTGACTGGTGTATGAATGAAGGTTTAATTAGCAAAAGATTTAAATGTCCTGTTTGTGGGTTACCACGGCGTTCTGGGCAAACAAGTATGGCGCCAAAAATAAGTCGCCAATTTCGCCAAGGGGCACCCTCAAGTATATTTTTCCCAAAAGCGTTATTCGAAAGAATTTTTTTTATAAAAATGTATCAATAATTCTTATTCAAAAATATATCAATAATTGATTTTGTAATTACAATAATGAATGATTGTTTCTCTTAATTTAAATCTAAATAATTGAAAATAAGTGCACATTTGAAGATTGTTTGGAAGTGTTATATTTGGAAAATTTTACTTTTAACGCAGGGAAGACAACGGTTGTTTCATGTCGTATTTCGTAACCATAAATTATTAAAATACTGAATACAATATTTTCACTTGTTTTGACTTAAATTAATATAAAGCAATGAGAAAAATATAAAAATCATATTTAATAAAAATTCTGGGCCAAAAGGTTAACGATTTAATATATTATAGTGTAAAATAAGTGAAAGAGTAAAAGTGAATCAGTAAATAAATAAAAAGTATTAAACATTAACTAAACAAAAAATTTTTATCTTATGAGCGCGTGTAAATCGGGTATGCGTTGATAAGGAGTTGAATTTCCAGTTTTGTTTGAGAGAGAGTGGAAAGATAACACCACTATCTTTATCACTCTTAAAGGTAGGCTGGAAGATTTACATGCAAACAAAAGGCACATTTTGAGTACATCGATTCGATTCGATGTGGGAAATCAGTTTTATTTAACAAATTTTTATTTAGATTGAAAATATGAAACATAGGACAAAAATCTATTATAAGTGCATTTTAGAATTTTAGATGATTGTAAAGCATTACTAACTAAACTATAATACAATTCATTATAAAGCTCCTCATACCCATGCTACTGATAAGGGGAAAAACGTGAAAAAGTGTTGCAGAACCGTAAAGCAGACAAATAAAGTTCGTGTAAGCAACAGAGCACCCCAAGAATTTTTATTTTTTTTTTTTTTAATAAAAGTAGTCACACTGGTTAATTGTTGCATAAAGATCATACTTTTACACCAAATTTACCAAATATTCTAAACTTAATTAGGGGATAAGTAAACTTAATAAAGGGAATATTACAAATAAATAAAGTACTAATAAACTTAAAGTTACAGTGTCTGCATACATTTAAGACTATTTTTAAAATTTACGAACCCTTACGAATATTTCGTGAATTAGAATTTTAGATATAATTATATATATAT
>NC_092204.1:40153495-40234688 GCF_043381705.1 Parasteatoda tepidariorum
CAAACAATTTTTATCAAAGAATGCATGGTCGAAAACAAAACGCAAAGGTGCTTCGCCTATCTTTTCTTCGCCGTTGTACCAGCATAGCCGCTGCCGGTCACTGTTTTGAACACTTATTGTAATCACATGCCATTAAATTTGCTTTTATAACTTAACTTCATCGTTCTTTGTGTGTTTTTGCCTCATATAAGAGCATAAACTTTGACGCCCTCTAGCGGTTTTGGGTTTTGTTTTCAATCATGCATTCTTTGATAAAAATTGTTTGTCTGGGTGTGTACTTATTCAAGTAATTAAATTGCCTCTGAAACTAATTTTTCCCAGACCACTGTTCTCGTAACTTTACAGAGGAAGAAAGAAACTGGCCAAAATAAGAGCCTCCAATGATCTGGGAAACTTAGAATAACGTCCAAATGTGAGGATAAGTTTATTTGCATTCAAAGTAAACAGCAGCGGTCTCGAACAGTACCTGAAATCCGTGAAGAATTGAATGCTACTAGGTAGAAAACTGTGTCAGTAACTACTGTACAGCGTCGACTTCGTGACTATGGTTTAAAAGGTTGTTTAGCTGCAATAAAACCTCTTTTGAAAAAACAAAACATAGTTAAGCGAAAACGACTGTTATGGTCTAAAAAACATGTTAACTGGTCTTTAGAACTTTATTGAGGAGTCAAAATTTGAGTTGTTTGGAAGCAAACGAAGTCCGTATATTCGTCGTTTAATTGGTGAATGTTTGACAAATCAATGTTTACTAAGAAATGTGAAGCATGGTGGAGGTACAGTCATGGTTTGGGGATGTTTTGCAGGGGACAAAGTTTGGAGATCTTGCAAGAATGGAGGGAATAATGGATAAAAAAATATTATTAAAGAAAATTGCAGCTTTTCCATGTGGACAGAGAATCGTTGGTCAAGGATTTGTTTTTCAGCAAGATAATCCAAAACATACATCGAAATTGTGTAGAAATTGCATTGCATCAGAAGAAAAGAAAAAAGTACTGAAATACCCCGATATTAATCCTATTGTGGGTTGATCTCGATAGAAATATTAGAAAAATATGATGTACCAATTGAAACAAACTTTGGGAATCTTTACTTAGTTGCTGGAACCAGAACATTGCAAAAACTAATTGAAAGAATGCCAAAAATATGCTCTGCTGTGATTAAGGCTAAAAGAGGATATTTTGAAGAATCAAAGATTGGATATGTTATACATAAAATTATAGTTCTTACCACATAAGTGTACCTATATTTGTCAAAATAAAAATAATTATGTAACAAAGAATACAACTATTATGCAGGGCCGTAACTACGCCGGGCACTACCCCGACGGTCAAGAGGGCCCCATATGAAGGAACCACATCACATTTTTTTCAAAATTAAGTTTACCTCTTTTATATATATTTATATAAATTTTATTTTAACAACATTGTTAAACATTAACTCTGACTTATGAGCATTTATACTACTAGCATTGTATTTATTACTTTAATTTTGAATTATTCAGTTCAAATTTGAGATTAGTAGTGTGTACATATATTTATGATGTTTAAAATAATATAATAGTAAAATAATGATAATAATAAAAATTTCTTTGGCTTAATATGCAAAATTTAGCTGAAAACTTATTTACATTATTGTAAAAGCAGAAAATTTAAATCAACGTAGAGAAGAATCTTGTTTAAATTTTTATATGCAATGTCCCTTACATATAACTTTTTTAAATGCATGATATATGTTTCTTTTTATGGCTAAATCATCAAAACCAAGAACTTGGACAGGAAAGTCAGGAAATAGGGGTCAGATAAGTCAGGGAATTTAAATATTGCACACATTAGGTTAAAATAAGAAATATTTAGTAAATGCACTAAGTTATGCATCTCGAAATTTAATTAAAAATGAAGAAAGCACATTTAAAATTAGTTTCAACTTATATTATTTCTGCCTTGCAGAGCATATAAATATACATAGAAAATTACCTGTATCATTCAAGCCGATTTTTGGTGCCACTATACGTAAACAGCATCCACAGGTATTGGCCCAACATTGGCACCCATCTCTATTTTCATCCAGGTGAAAGTTCACTTCATATCCATACGTTATTACTAAAAGTATAAAATTAAAAAAAAGCAATTGAAAGATTCGAAGACACTTAATTTTTTAATAGCACTTAAACAAAACAATTTAATTAAGCCAAAAAAAAATTAACAATCAGTTAAAAAGTTGGAATTCCTAGAAATTTATAGCTTAACTCTATTGTTTGTTAAATTAAGTAAGAACTATTAAATGCACATTTAGGTAAAAATTTTGATAGTCCCCTTAGGTCCCTATGTCTCATATTGTAATCCAGACATGAAGTAGTTCACCAATCTGCATTGGTGAACAATAATATTTTTAAAAATGCTTAAGTCAGGATCGATTTGAACATTTAGATTCATTCTGTGTAGATTTGATTGATTCGAGGGAGTTGCCATGGATAGGAGGCGTTGGCGTTTGTCAGCTGTTGAGGCAGCCAAGGCTTGCAAGGGGTTGTAGCGCTGACAAAGACGAAGTAGATTCGATTCTTTTGCATTAAATGCTATTCTTTCAACAAATCTTATTTAGAAAGATTTGTTGAGATTAGTGTAAAAAAAAAGGAAAGGGTAGAAAAAAACAACTTAAAAATGGCTTTTAGGGGAAAAAAAGCTTTGTTGTTGTTGTTAATTTACGTCGCACTAGAGCTGCACAATGGGCTATTGGCGACGGTCTGGGAAACATCCCTGAGGATGATCCGACAACATGCCATCACAATTTTGATCCTCTGCGGAGGGGATGGCACCCCCGCTTCGGTAGCCCGACGACCTGCGCGCGAAGTCGAGCACTTTACGGTAGCACAGTTTAACGAGGACCAATACCGCACACCCTCGGTCCCTACGCAGACTGATCCAAGTGGTCACCCACCCGCACACGGACCGTAGCCAGTGATGCTTGACTTCGGTGATCTGCTGGGAACCGTGTCTTAACGATCAGTCCACTGCGGGACAAAAAAGCTCTGAAAACGAAGGTAAAATCACACTAACTAAATGTATTTTTAAAAAAAAAATTATTTGAAGATATTTTTCATTCATAACCATACATTACACTGAAAATGTTTAAAAATTATGGTAAGATAACTTAAAGAGAAATGTTCAAGTCTTTTACATGCATCTTAAAATAATTCTGATACAAGAAGCCGCATTTTCAAACTAAGATAATTATTTCTAAAGAAGGAATTTAACCATGATAATTAATCTTGAACGGCTATGCACCTGTGAATATAATAATTAACAACACGTAGAGAATTCGTAAATAAACTTACAAAAAGCTGATAAGACTGAAAATCCAAAAAAATAAGTCTTCATAATAAACAGTTATTAAAGATCAATCTTATTACAATCTGATAGTTAAGACCTTGGCTAACAATGATAACTATCAATGATAATATTTCGTTTGTCAAGGGCAGTGGCCGATCAACTATTCCCACAGCCTGTTGTCAATGATAATATCTGTTATCATTGATAGCCAAGCTCAAAGCTATCTCGCCGACGTTGACAACAGCTCCACTTTACAGAAACTAATTCTTCCGTAAAACAGCAATTTTATGCTATTCAGCCTATATCTGGAATCGGTGATAAACTGTCATTGTTTGATGGATTAAAACCATAAAAATAAATAAATAAAAAAGAAAAGAAAAAGAACTTAGGATTTTTTTTCTTTAAAATGTATAAAATTTTTCATAGAATTTATAAAAAACTAAATAATTTATTAAGATTATGTTTGATTTATTCAAATATTAATTGGTTCTTTCGACCTATAATTAGCTTTCATTTAAATTTTAATTAATAAGTTTATTAATAATTTAAATTAATTTTTTAATGAAGTGCAAATAAGGGGGTTCCAAAATCATTGGACCAGTCTCTTTTCCTACTTGTTTTTCGGGTGAAATATACATATTTTTTATTTATCAATTATTTCAAAAGGTACCAAAATTTTCGAAATCATTATTTTTCTTTTAATTTATAAATTTTATGAGATAGCTTTAAGGGCGAAAACTCTTTCGGTTATTTAAATAAATTATATTAATTTCAATTGTCTGGAAAAAATATTTTTCAAATGGAATATTTCATAATTATAATTTAAATTCACCGGTTTTTATAATAATAATACATTAAAAGTCACGCTGGAATAATGGTATGAAAATATGTCTTGCGATACAGCTTTTTATTATACATCTAGGATTTGAACATAATATATATATATATTATANACGCATATATATATATAATAACGAGGATTTATTGGAAAAAGCTTTAATTTTTGAAGCTATCCAACGTTAACTAGTTTTGCTAAGTCATTTAATTCCAAAGATCTCAGTGAATGAAGGATTCCATTGACAAAATCCAATCCATGATCTAAGAAAACCTCCCACTTGGTTTTATAATGCAAAGATGCAGAGAGTGGGAGCTCCAAAGAAAGATACTTTGAATCAGTGTTTTAAGAATCTATATTCAATTTTTTGTCTTCAGATTAATGTTTTTAAGTTTAAGATGGTGCGGAATTCAACAGCAATATTTAAAGTGTGTGCGTACATTTATAATGTTGGGGCCCAACATTCTTACGCGCGTTAGAACCAGAATCTTCCCCTACAAATTTGTGAAAAAGGATGGATTTCTTACTTTTATTATTATAATTTTTTTTTTTTTTTACTATAGTCAGCATGCTCCCAGATTGATCAATTTCACAATCCAACAGCCTTTAAAGACTCATTCTCTTTTTTGGAATTTTCCTTTTGACTGTAGTGTAGTTGTTCTCAGTTATAATAAAAGCTGCAATCCTTTTAAAATGTGTTACCTGAACTAAAAAAAAAAAAGAAAAAAAAATCATAAATCATGTTTTTCTTTATTTAAAAATATTCTGAAGAAGAGAGAGTGGATCGTTCAAAGCTGTTGTAGTTGTTATTGTTAATTTACGTCGCACTAGAGCTGCACAATGGGCTATTGGCGACGGTCTGGGAAACATCCCGGAGGATGATCCGAAAGGAAGCTTCATATTATTAGGACGTAAAAAAATTATTATGAAAGAAAACAATAAATTAAAATATTTCCTAAAATGTAATTTTTCACCAATGCAATTTTATGCCCGAAAACGTAAGAAAATATTAGCGGAAGTAAATTCAGTTCACGAACGACAAACCGAATTTTTTTTCTTTCACTATTGAGTTGTTAACTTCTTAGGCTAAAGACAGGACACAGGACAAATAAAGAGGTTAGGTAGTGTTTTCATTACCGCGCGAGAACGCAAGAATCTCGTATATTTTTTTCTTTTCTTGTATTAAAAAATTATCACCGCGAGAAATTCGCGCATTCTATAAATCAATTTAAAAATTCGCGAATTTCTCGCATTTTGGAAGAAGCTTTTTTTGCATTACGCTATTTAGAATAAAATTCGCTTCACTTTTCTTCCTGGATCTTTCATTATTTTCAACATCTGCCCCGTTATCAACATCTGCCCGTTATCAGAACACATTTCTCTGCAACCACGTGTTTACCGTAGGTAAGGTTTCTAGGTTTCTTCACGTAAGACGTTCAAATTTTTTATGCACTAATGTAAGATGGACAAATACCTTGTAAAAGCAAAATCTTCTATGATGATGCATCAAAAATATTCAATGCTTTAAAAAATAGAAGACTTAACGTCTTCTATATGTATTATAATTATAGAAATCGGATTTCGATGACGATTTTGCTTTTTTTAAATATTGATTTATGCCTACTAATGTGCAAAAAATTTTAATTCATTTTTACATGGCATTTAAAAATACATATTAAGGGCGGTGAGTACGAAACACCTTGTGTATCTAGTTTGCAAACAAATTACGACCTTACGAAAAATAGCAATACAACCGAAAAGTTTATATTTTTAAAAAATATTACACAAAGCCAGTTTATATTCTTATGAAAAAACAATTGGCCAAAATAAATTAACATGACTGCAGTCAGATCTTATCTACAAACAACAATCCAATCTTCTTGGCACTCTAATCAGATTCGAACTTGAAACAAGCATTCTATCTTCTAGCATTTCAGTTATTCATATAAATCCTATTAACCTCTTCTAAAATTGTAGAAAATCTACTTTGGTCTCTTTTGTATGTTTTTAGTTTCTTAGAGTCAAAGTTCTCCAGAGTTTTGAACAACTTAACAGAGAAACGCAATATTAAGTAGTCATCTATTTCCATTTGTTCCACCAGCTCACTGATGGTTATTTACGAACTATTCGTTGAATGCAGTAATTTTATTTTATAACCGTCATTGAACAGCCGACCCAATATTTGGGTTTACGACTACTAATGTTCAATTCCGTGGCCTTGTAATTTTGATTCCAATCCAGAAGACAATGGAACTCCTGGATCAAGTACAGGGAGAAATTTGCCTTCGTGGAGGACTTTTTGATGGAACTAAGCCGCATTTGCGTTACATGGAGAGGAAGACCACGANGATAATAAAAAGCAATATATATATATATATATGACTTCAGGTTGATAAATAAAGATCTCTACGAGTGAAAAAATGTAACGATATATATTATTCTTTATATAATATACATAATATCTTTATATAATTGTGAGCTTAAAAATTAATAAACTAGGTGGACCGTATAACACTTCACGTTTGTGAATTATTACCTTCGTAAGTATTAAAAAAAAATTAAAANAAAAAAAAAAAAAAAAAAAAAAAAAAAAAAAAAAAAAAAAAAAAAAAAAAAAACAGCTTTAGGTTGAGCTATATAATCCTGAAGTATAAAATGTCGCATCTTAGGTTGATAAATTAATAGTTCTAAAAATATATACTTTTGAGGTTACGAAATAATAACCTAAGGTAGAACATGGAACACCTCACGTTAATAAAAAAATAACCTTTCCAAGTGTCAAAAAATACACTTGAGGTTGATTTATAATAACCGGAAGTGTAAAGTGGCACATCTTAGGTAGATAAATAAATATCTCAACAACTATATAAATCTGTACTTGATTTTGAAAAATAATAATAGTATATTATCGAACACCTCACGTTCACATAAAAAAACAACCTATCTAACTCTCGAAAAATACAATTGAGGTTGATTTATAATACATAACTTGATGTGTAAAATGACCAGAGCATACAGGGTAGTTGCCCCGTGCCCCCATATCATAGGGGTCCTAAAATAGAATGTAAAGTTTATTTTACTTTTCCTTCTTTATGGAACCTTTTTTTTTAAAACAAAATATAAATACAGTGTAAAATCTGTCAGTTTTATGCCAGCTTCTTCATTAATCTATCATATAAACACAAAAATCTATATTTCGTAAATTCAACGAGAAACCTTTAAATGCTTTTTTGAAAGATTTTATAAGATCATCAGCAAAAGTTAATAATGTGTATACCACGCAAGCACACACAGAAGGGATGAATCACACAGGTACGCGTCTCTCTCCAAACTACAACAGATTTAAAGTGCACCTTACTGCGTATACACACCGGTTATTTTGTTTACTGTCAGGATCAAACTTACAACCCCCAGTTTTCCATCAAAGTATGTCATTTTTATATGCAGTCTCCTGCACTCCATCTCAAAATTGTAGTGTTCCTTCCTAGTACTTGAAGATGAAGCTAAAATTATAAGTGAGAAAACTAAAACTTTATATTGAAAACACTAAATTTAAAACTATTAAAGCATTGGATATTTATTTGAACCTTTAATTATTTAATTTGAAAATGTATTTAAAAAAAATTTGTGATATCCTTCATAATAAAATTCAGCCCATTGTGCAGCTCTAGTGCGACGTAAATGAACTACAAACAAACAAACAATCATAATAAAATTCAATGGGTAGATATTCGTGTCAATACCTCTATCAATTCAGTATTAATACGCGTATCGACAAAAAATCCTGGTAGCGACACAAAAGAATCGGAAAACATCATAGAGAGCTAAAAGAGTTTAATTAGAAACCGCTCTCAAGTAAAAATTTTATTCTCTCTTGAAAAAAAAAAAAACCTTTACAACCCTTAACAAAAACCTTATTATTCCCTTTTATTTGAAGTGAACTTTCGAGCATATACTGATACGAAAATATGTCAAATTCAATACCATTAAAAAAAAATTTGAAGATGACAATGACACTTTAACTATCAAAATATTTTTGTACATTGCACAGACTCGTAGGGCTAACATGAAATGTTCACATTTTTGTAACGCTTCCTGAATAAAAATTGTACCTACTTTCCAGCATTCTTCATTAAACATAAACAAGACTGAATAAAAAATATTGTTGTTTATTTTTTAATCATTTGATATCATTTACAAATTAACATAAATAATGATGTATCGAAAACATACAGATCAGTCCATATTCAAGAAATGAAAATAAAGATATTTTACTAATTATTATTTTACAATATTTTAAACAGGAAAGTTTAATTAAGTAACAATAGTGTTCGTCTTATGAATTAAATTTTAAATATTCAAAAATGTAATGGTTTTTACTGAGCTAAATGTAGCCGATTAATTGATAATTATTTTAAAATGGCAAACTTGTTAACAGAAAATAATTTTTTATCTTTATAATTGTTGCAGAAAAATTCAGTCAGATGCGAATAACTAGTAAATATTGCTTTAAGAGTATATTCTGAACTAACTACATTACTTTTTATTTATAGTTAAACAACACGTTTCAATACAAAAGTTAACTACTATGCGTGAATATCATAATAAAAACAATCCGTAATATTTACTGACTTATTAGATTCATGATCATTAAATTAGTAATTAAATGTTTTGAATAAGAGGTCACAAGATTACTAAGTTACAAAAAGTAATGAGATAACTGATTATTTTAAAAGTTCGAAAGTTAGATTAGATCGATACTATTTAATCTTATATATTATTAACTCTAATATTAGAAGAAAGGATTCATGAATCAAGCGTTTTGTATCATTATTATATTCCACCCTTCTAAAAGGCAAATAATATCGTATTGCTACCTGGGTATCGTCCATTTTTGTCCTTTTTCGTATAATATTGCACACTTAAACAGTACTTAGGTAGCAAAACGATATTATTTAATATCAGATGGATAGATGCAATATAATACCGTACTAAAAATCCTAGTGGTGATAATATTAGAACTAAATGTTATAAGATGGAAGATAATATTAGAGCGGATATAATAAGGTTACATAGGATTAAATAATTTTTCGATCTTACACTTTAACTTTCAAAATAATCATCTATTTCATTAATTAAGGACGGGGGATACTCTTTTGGAAAAGGAAGCTTCATATTATTACGACGTAAAAAAATTATTATGAAAGAAAACAATAAATTAAAATATTTCCTAAAATGTAATTTTTCACCAATGCAATTTTATGCCAGAAAACGTAAGAAACGTCAGTTCACGAACGACAAACCGAAAAAAACTTTTTGAACTTTTGAATTGTAACTTCTTCGGCTAAAGACAGGACAAATAAAGAGGTTAGGTCTTTGAAAAATTCCGTGTTGTTGTTGAGGGATGAGCTAAAGGGGATAATGAGTATTGCTTTAATTTCTTCCCCTTCAAATGGCTGAAGCATCCTTTCCATTTGTTTTATGTTATTGTGATTATTACTTTCTTAACTCCATGACAAAAATGGAGTTAAAATTATGGGCAAAGAGGGAGTTTCAAGTTATTATTTAATCAAGGAAAAACATTGTCCAAATCTGACGAATCACTATTAACGAAGACGGGATTAAGAGATCAAAACCAGTCTGAGGCCAAAACAAATCTTGGAGAAATACGACGGTGTTTCCTATTACTTCAACTCAACTTACCCCTATAATCAAACAAGCGAAGTCAAGCATCACCGGCTGCGGTCAGTGTGCGGGTGAGTGACCACTTGGTCTGCATAGGGACCGAGGGTGCGCGGTATTGGTCCTCGATAAACTGTTCCACCGTAAAGTGCTCGACTTCGCGTGCAGGTCGTCGGACTACCGAAGCGGGGGTGCTATCCCCTCTGCAGAGGATCAAAATTGTGACGGCATGTCTTTGGATCATCCTCAGGGATGTTTCCCAGACCGTGGCCAATAGCCCATTGAGCAGCTCTAGTGCGACGTAAATGAACTACAACAGCAACATAATCAAACAAGCTTTTATATTTTAAATTCTGTCTTTCTTAATAGAGATTCATCAGATTTCGATGACGATTTTGCTTTCTTTAAATATTGATTTATGCCCACTAATGTGTAAAAAATTTTAATTCATTTTTACATGGTATAAAAACACGTATTAAGGGCGATGAGTACGAAACACCTTGCGTATCTAGTTTGCAAACAAATTACGAATTTACGAAAAATAGCAATACAATCGAAAAGTTTATATTTTTAAAAAGCATTACACAAAGCCAGTTTATATTCTTATGAAAAAGCAATTGGCCAAAACAAATTAACGCGACTGCAGTCAGATCTTATCTTCAAACAACAATCCAATCTTCTTGACACTCTAATCAGATTCAACTTTGAAACAATAATTCTATCTTCTAGCATTTCAGTTATTCATATAAATCCTATAACCTCTTCTAAAATTGTAGAAAATCTATTTTGGTCTCTTTTGTATGTTTTTAGTTTCTCAGAGTTAAAAGTTCTCTAGAGTTTTGAACAACTTAACAGAGAAACGCAATATTAAGTAGTCATCTATTTCCATTTGTTCCACCAGCTCACTGATGGTTATTTACAAACTATTCGTTGAATGCAGTAATTTTATTTTAAAACCGTCGTTGAACAGCCGACCCAATATTTGGGTTTGCGACTACTAATGTTCAATTCCGTGGCCTTCTAATTTTGATTCCAATCCAGAAGACAATGGAACTCCTGGATCAAGTACAGGGAGAAATTTGCCTTCGTGGAGGACTTTTTGATGGAACTAAGCCGCATTTGCGTTACATGGAGAGGAAGACCACGAGAACCTCCCACCGTTAGCCTGACGGCAAAGGGACTCTAATCCAGGATCACTGAGGATATTTCCCGTCAGCACTGTGGTCGGTGCAAGCCGGATGCGGATTCGCATCGACCAGCCATAGGTGGGAGTCGAACCCGGTTCACCTCATTGGAAGACGAACGCTCTATCCCCTGAGCCATCGCGGCTCTCGAATGCAGTAATTTTATTTTATTTTATAACCGTCGCTGAACAGCCGACCCAATTTTATGGGTTTATGGCTACTAATGTTCAACTCGTAGCCCTATAATTTTGAACCCAATCCAGAAGACAAGGGAACTCCTGGATCGAGTATTAGGACAAATTGCCTTCGTGGAGGACTTTTCGATGGAACTAACCCGCATTTGCGTTACATGGATAGGAAGGCCACGAGAACCTGCCACGGTTAGCCTGACGGCAAGGGGACTCTAACCCATGACCCGTCTACCACTGAAGTTATTTCCCGTCAGCACTGTGGTCTGTGCAAGCTGGATGCGGAATTCATATCGACTGAGATTCGAACCCGGTTCGCTTCATTGGACAGCGAATGCGGTAATTAATGGTTTTTGTTCTATAAGGGATTCTAAGATAGTACCAGTACCTGTCTGTTCAATTATTAAAGACGCTGATTTCATAGCTTCCGCCAGATTATCTTTTGATTTAAATCATTCCATTTTCAACTCAATGCTTTTTTCCGGAACGTATGTTCCACTCCCTTTCTGAAGAACAACTTCGTTGAAACCTTTGCTTTTCAAGACACGGCGGACTTTTTCTGATTAGGCAACTTATACGAGATCATTGAATGAAGTAGAACTAAAGAATATAGAAAGTATGTATATTCTTTGGCAGAGTACACTATCACNATGTGATACTTTCGTTGAAGAAAACGTTTCTAGCATAACAAAATCTGATGAATGTGAAAGTGGCCCTCAAAGTGTTACTTCCCACCCATATGACATTGGACTTTTTTCAGAAGATATTACATTATGTTCTTAAACTTAAAAAATCAAATCAAAATTTAACCAAACAATGTTGTCTAAATAAAAAGTCAAAATTGTCTAGCTGTCTAAATTAAGGAAATAATAGTGCTTTATTACAGACTCGAATTTCTTTTAGTAGTTTCAGAAAATTATGAACACCCCCCTTGAAAAAATTCTGCGTACGCCACTGTACGAGATCATTGAATGAAGTAGAACCAAAGAATATAGAAAGTATGTATATTCTTTGGCAGAGTACACTATCACGGAAACGGACAGCCAGATCTGTAAAGAAAAAATACTAAGGTACTAACGTTTGACATTAGAAGTTTACGAAGGTTTTTTATTAATCTAGTATCCACTCTTACGAAAAACTGTATACTTACTGCGAATTTAGATTATTTTCGAATAAACATGTTATTTAAAAAAAAAAAAAATACTTCAGACATGCACGATTGTTTTTAAACAAATCGGCGCCCACTTTTTAATATGAGACCAATCTTAGATGGCCTGAAATTTTTGTTTTCTAATGATTATTGTTGAAAATTGCATTCAAGTAGGCCCAATTTAAGCTCAAGTATATCGTAATTTAATGATGAGGAAGCTAATTTGCCTAGCTCACTAAGTTGGTCGCCAAATCATTAAATTACGATAAGACAGCTATTTCTGGGCCAACTTGAATGAAATTTTCGTAATGAAATCATTTAAAAAACAACAACATAAATTTCAGATAAAATTAAGCAAATTTAGATCTTTTAAAGTACTGTTTCGAATGTGCACGAACAACCAGTTCTAAATAGGAAGTAGTTCTCAGATGGCATTTTTGGCCACAGGTTACAATGCAATTGTCAATCCTCATGATGTGCCCCACCTCCGAAGTCCTTTACGTGGATTTCAGAAAATGTAAATAAGAGGAAACAAATTCTTGGCAAGAAGTTATAGGCTGCATTACTCAATCATTGTGTGCTCTACTTCTCAAGTCAGTATGTGGCTTTCAGAAAATGTAAGCAAGAGGAAAAATTTTTTTGGCAGGCAGTTATAAATTACTATGAAATTCTAAATCCTCGTGATGTGCGTCTGTATCGTAATAATGTAAGTTCAAGTGGTTTTAACCTAAAGATTTAAGTTGGATGAATAATAAATTTATATTGTTTTCGGTCGCGAAAGAAAATTTTTTCCTCAGGTTTTCCTTTTTTGTTTCACAAAAAAGATTTTCTCTCAATCACTGGTAAAAATAAAATAAATGTGAACACAGGCGAGGTTAGTATTGAAGAATTTGAAGTACAAATCTACCAAATATATAAATATTTTTTTTCTTCTTTTAGCTTTAAACACTTTTGCTAAACATGTTCAAATTGTAATTTGAATTATATTTAACTTTCTGCTTGCATGTATTTTTCTATACATTCAACACAATATTCTGATTCAAGTTATAAATTTCAAGCCAACTATTTCCATTAAAAAAAAAAAAAACTTTTAATGTGATAAATTTTTATTATTTAAATCCAAACTTCTCAACTTTCTTTTCAGAATAAACAGGATACATGTAACAAAATTGAAATAAAGAGACTGATATTCATGTGCTTCATTTAGGCTTTTATTGGGGATATGAATTTTATTTGCAAATTAAGCAGCAATATTATACCATGTATAAAAAACGGTTATTTTTGATCACATTTCATCATCAAAATTTTAAAAGAAAACTTGATTGAAAAATCGATAGTGACAAACTATAAAATAATTTGATAAATTTGAACATAAGCAAAGAAAAAGATTGAACATAAGTTGACAATTTCATAAGGAGGGGAAGTAAAAATAGCAAAATGCAAATTTGATTTCTTTAAACTTATCAATAAAATAGAGAACAAATAAAAAGAACAAAATTTACAAATTCAATACAAAAACATATCAAGTAACAATATTAAAGATAAATGTATGCAAAATACATGTTTTTAATTAATATTACATTTTTTAACATGTATATTTAAAAAGAAATAATAAATCAAGAATCTTAAAACAATAAGAATAAAAAACAAAAATAATAACTTAACAGGCTAATTTTCACAATATTAAAATATATTATTCAATAGTGAATAAATTTTACAATAACATCGTCGTCAGAAGAGAATGATTTATTTTTAAGTATAGAAATATATAATACATTAAGTAGAAAGAGTTAATTCTAAACGTTGACATTCCTAATACATAAATTTATAAATTACAAATCAGATCAGTTAAATCTAATAATACCAAGTAATCGTCACCAAATCATTAACTCTAATAATCATATATTGTAAAATAGACTTATTTTGCTCAGAAATTTACAAATACAATAGAAGTGAAAAATAGTCTGGCATAACAGATATATGCCAACGTTTTAGTTTCTGTACAATCTATTAAAAAAATCAAAAATTAACATTCTTTTAACCATCTAACTAACATCATTTAATTAAATATTAATTTTAGCAAAGTTTTAAGATCTAAAGATAAATAATAAAGCATAAAAAATTATACAGAAGAAATAGCAAGACAAGAAATATATTCAAGAAAATTACGTACTGATTGCAAATTAATAAAAATGTTCTTCTTGAAAGTTACAAGTTTGTAATTTAGAACTTTAAAAAGGAAAATTATCAATAAAATTAAGAAATGCTTAAAATAAGTACACATAATTAGATTTTAGGAGCACTATTTCAATAAGTTGATATTTAAAATCATTGTGCAGTTTCCTTTAAAGAAATTCATTCAAAACTATATTCAGTATTTTATGCAATCAATTGTTTTGGTTGAATTATAAAAAATGTTTTTATTAAAAATTATGTTACATTGCTAATGTAAGATCTAAAAAGTAATGTGATTTGCACATCATAAATTTGACTTAAAAAAAAGAATAAGACCTACTATAAACACTATTTATAATCGATTCATTTAAACTTATTTTCCAAGACTGTAACAAAACAAAAAAAAACTCAACCAGGTGACTTGTCTTGGTTGTATATTTTTTAGCATATTGTCTGCTGTGTTTAAATTGAATAACGCAAGTTTTCTAAAATTTGGAATTTTATTTATTTCTAATAATGTTATTTAATCATGAATATTGTGGTAGATATAGGAATGGTATTTACTTCCTAAACAAGCTTCTGACAAAAAAATAAAATAATAATTTTTAATGTACGTTAAAGAATATAACTTTTTTTTAAAAATCAGAAGTAGTTCAAATCTACATTTTCTAGAATATATAAAATTTAAAAAAAAAATTGGCATTAATGTTCTCATTTTTAATAAAATTATGAGAAAAAAGGGCAATTATAACAAATTTCTAAGGGAAATCAATAATATTTACATTTAAATTTCCTGTAAAGTCTTTTAAAAAAAAGTTGAATACCTATCCTTCTTAAATTTTACACCAATTTGCTGCACATATTTTTTTAGAATTGTTCTGTTGTCATTGTTTCACAAAAAGATTTTAAATTACTTTATAATATAAACAACAATATAAAAGTTACAACCAATTTTAAATTGTGGACGACCATAAATTTAAAAACCATCAATTACAAAATTGAAAAGAATTAAAATTCTTTCTTTTATACACGCCTCTTGCAGTTAAACTTACAACAACAGCTCTGAAATTAAATACAGAAAACACAAGATTGAGTATTTCTTACAAGAGTTACTGATAAGATTGGTCATATACAATGTAAAAAGATCTTGTTTTAAAGTAAAGTTCATTTTCACAGAAGCTATTTATTTTGCACAACCACTTATTGATTACTTTTAAAACTGTATGGACTATTCATAGAACATTTTTATTTTTATAACAATCATGCTTTATAAGATTGATTTTCGTTTCTTTTTTTTTGTTTGAACACTGAATGAAGCATATGCACTTTAGTACATATTAGAATTAAATGCTATATTAATTTTTAAATAGATGCTTTCAACTACACAAGTGTGATGCAACAGTTATTTATAGCGGTGGGAATTAGGGGGCAAAAGACTACCATTAAAACATTGTGGGGGTGAAATTCTACCCATGCGCATGATCATACAGAAGCTACTATGGTCCACTTCATATAGTAGGGTAAGATGGTTTCCACATGGATGAAAACCCACTGTCTAATTGCAACATTATCACCCAGATAAGGTTGAACAGATCAGTTAAGAGGTTTTTTCCTAAGTGCAATAATTTGGTGATTAACGGCACATTTAACTATACACACACAATATGCATAAATGAAACACTTCTTCTTCGCACACATACACACATGGAAACTTTACAGAGGAATGATATAACTCTCAAATTTACAATAAAAGCGAAAAAGCACTGAATTTTTAAAAATTTGAAATGCAACAAAAAATACTATACATCTTATACATCAACAAAAAATTAATATACAAGAAAATAAAAAATATTTGTATAAACATTTACAAATGCAAACTAAGTATATCAAGAAGAGATTAGGTATCCCTTCCTTTTGAATAAAAGTTTTAAATTATAACATCAAAATTTGCAGTGCACATAAATTAAGCTGGAACAAGACTTGTTCATTGAATGTTCAGATATAAGGCAATAATCCAATAGCTTTTTTTTTACTGGGTTACAGATAAAAGTAGCCAACGGATTTCTTCCCCAGAAGGCATAAGTTTAGTGCTTCTACACTGAGTAAGGTGTCAAAAAACACAACTTTTACCTGAAAGAAATAAACAATTGTGTCATTTCAATGAAAAGCAAAAGTTATTAGATTCTTAAAAGTAGAATTAATATATACAGGGTATCTGCTCAACACCTCCTAGAAGTAGGAAGGCCTCAGCACGGATCAATTTAGTAGTCCGATGTGACGAAGTTAACTGCGCAGTAGATGAAAAATAAGAAGGATGTCATTACGTTCGGGGTACTAAGCTGTGCAGTGGTTGAAAATACGAAATATGTCATTGCGTTTGGACTACTAAAGAATATTTATGGTAACCCGTGCTGAGGCCTGCTCTCTTCCAGGAGGTGTTGATCTGCTACAAAGTCAACACCTCCTCCTCAAAGTCATGACTTTTCATGATTTTCCATGACTACTTCCAAGAATTTTTCATGACTTCATGAAGTTACTATTTTCTACAACAAAAACACAACACTAAATTTAAAAAAGCATTATAATGACATTAATTGAAATGATCGGTATAAACAAAACTGTTACACTCTGCATCTTCATGTTTATAGATTTTAAATTTAAAAAATAGAGTAAAGAAAGAGTTGAAGCAATAAAATAGCTGAAAAAAATACAAAAGCAAATAATTATTTATTTTTTCTGCAGAATTATATTCTAAAGATACTTTTTTTGTTCATAGGAAAGAAAAGAAATACTCCAAATTTTTCTGTTCTCATTTCCGAATTAAAAAAAATCGCCAATGACTGGCTTGCTTCAGCTAGAATTTTAAATTGATAAAATAAATAAATTATAATAATTCTGAAATCCCAGATGTTTAAAAGATAATTTGCTCTAGAAAAGTTTTTTTTCTTCCATTTTTTGAAAGAACACCATAATTTTTTTTGAACACGATAAAAACATTTAATATTGTAATAAAATATGACTGTGAGTGAGGATTTTGTTACAATTTCAGATATTCAGAGCACCAAAAAATTTGAGTGGGTAGTTCCATTTCAAAAATAAAATTTTTCGGCAACCTAAATCCATGACTTTCCAGGATTTTTTTAAAAATGTAGTTAAAATCATGACATTTCATGACAAATTTTTTTCAATACCAAAATTCATTCCCCTGTATATGCATAAGTTTAGACAGATATAACAAACACAATCAGTGATTATGAGTTTAAACGACTGATAACGTTTACATTTGATAAAATCAATCCTAAGTAGATTTATGTAAAGAAACTAGTTCTACGTGTATATATGAATTCAATATAAAACAATTGTAAAAAAATCCACAATAGTAAAAAAAAACATAATCACAAAGAGGTGTTCCTTACTGAGGTAAAAATGTTGCTTTTAACCACAACTGATTAATTTAGTTTATTATTTTATTTAACTGATTTCAACCAAGCAACTTTTGTAATGATTAAAACCTAGTTAACTTCACAAAACAGAGAGGTGTATAAAATGTCATCAAAGCTAGTTTCTGCTTTATATTGGAAGATTATATATCAAAGTTATACTCATTATTACGAATTCTGAAGTTATCACTTACTCAAAGAAAGAAAAATTCAATACATAAGAAATTATCTACATTTTAAGTTAGGGTCACTAAATAGCCTTACCTTTTTGACAAAAAGCACTACAAAGAAATTTGAAAAATGTGATCAATTTTAATTGTAAAAATCATATCAATGCCATACTATATCCTGAGAGTAACAATCAAAAGAACTAATTAAATTCGGTTATATATATTTATAATCGAATTCTTAATACATGGATTTATTTTAATTTTTGAAATATTTTGCGAGAACTACATTGGATTTTCTGTAACTGCAAAACTTATTTGTTAAAGCATAAATATGATATAATTAGTATATATATAAATTAGAGTTACTTATTTAGTCTACTTTGCTTTTCATATTTCCTTATAATTGAAAACAACATAGTTAATATAATATTAATTTTAGAATCACAGTAGTGTCTTGAAAATATTTGGATACGTGAGTACAATCATTAAAAAAAAAAAAATTTCTTAAGTATATTGCAAATGAAAAAGCTAAAAATAAAAAAAAAATTTAAGATATTTCAAAATACAATCAACATGGGAAATTTTATATTCAATTATCTCTAGAAAAAATAGAATAATGAAATCTTTAAAAGGATTTTATGTCACAAGAATATAATTAAATAAAAACTAATGTACTCTTCAAAAAACCTGCATGGTTGCTATAAAAATTTTTCTTTCATTGAATAAGGTTGTTTAATAATGAAGACTATAATATTGGATTTGCAATTCATAGCTAAGCCCCCAGAAGCGAGCTACAGTTGTTCAATTACATAAAGTAAAATCCAGTCAAGCTAACTATTTTCACACCCTATGAAGAAAATTTAACTTAATATTGAAATGATGAAAAGGCTATGTTGATTTTGGAAATAGGTTGACATCATAATTATTACTTACTTTTCCTAAGCATTGTATAAAATAAATAGTACTCTATAAAATGACAAATGCTATTTAGGCAAAGTATGAAAAAAGATTGCTGGATACTTTGCTGGTTTCTCATTTGGCATTCTGCAGAATGCCTAGGAAATATCTAAAATATGAATAGCTTTATACATTACTGTCAAGTTTCAGGCATTATATACAATGCCTAGTTATTTTATAGAATTTCAAACTTTTCTGGTAACACTTACTTAAAAGAATAAAAAATATCAACTTACATCACAATACTTGCTTTTTTCACCCATAGAAATTACATGTCTCTGTTAGCAGATCTTGCTCTCGGTCCTATTTTCTGTACAGGAATCATACTTTTAGGCTTAGCAAACTTGAGTGTGGGTATCTGAGACCTCTTCTTTTCATTATTTTCAACCGGAACTTGCGATGATGCAACAATATCAGGAGTATATCCTTTTCCTTCTCCACTATACAAATTTGCTTTACCTTGACTTCTTCGACTAGGTGGGGTTTGACTGAACATCTTGGTAGGGGTTTTAGGGACCACACTCTCATTAGAAGTGCGAGCAGACCTTGGAGGTGATATTTCCGTTTTTTTCTTTGATTTCGAAGAGCTGGAAATAGTAGGTCTAGCAGCAGGGGCTTTAGGTGAAGGTGTCTTGTTAACTATTTGCTTGTTGATTCCATGACTAATTTTCTCCCATTTTTGGCGTAACATCTTGAACTGCTGACCTTCTTTAACATCTACATTAGGAGATTCATCATTTGCAGCAGGTGAAACATGATTCAAATGATCAATTTGTGAGCTGCAGCCACTGTCGGTGCTAGAGCAAAGAGAGAAATGTGGTACATCTCTTCTTCCAAGTTGATCAATTTCTCTGGGAAGTAAAGTATCCCTAAGAAGATTAGACGGGACACCATTTCTATTGCTTTGGTTCTTATCTTTTTTGCTGTGACTAGTAACATTGAATTCTTCAGCGAATTTAGCATTTGGAAATGGATTAATGGTAATACCAGGCCAAACCTGATTCTCATTGCACTCTTCAGCTTCACCTCGAATATTCATCAAGTTATTAGAAGGTGATGACGCATGGCTGTGTTTGTTCTTAAGACTGAAATCATTAATCTTATTCCCCACTAATTGCTTACACGGTGAAAATTGCAGATTGAGATCCATCACATTTTTGTCATCGTGTTCTTTCCCGTTCTTGGATTCATTTTGAAACTCTCCTAAATTTGGCCTGAAATTCCCCATGTCATATTTCTTCCAGTTATCACCAGATGTTAGTTTAGTTTCGAAAATAAGGTCCAAGTTAAATGACAAGTTTGAAAGAGGACTTACAAGCTCTTTCAACTCGTGGCGTAAGTGTACAGCAGCCGGCAAAGCGAGTAGGCTTAGCAAAGCAGTAGGATGATAGTGATGACAAATGAGACTTTGACAAGAACACAAGTGTCCCAGCCACCATTCAAAACAGCCAAGGCTGAAATTAAAAAAGTGCTTATTAAGTAAAAATGATTAATTCAGAAAATAAATGAAGTACATTACATTTTCAAAGTTTATATTCTTGTTTTTATTCATGATAAATTTTTTCCAATAAAGAAATTAATTCAATGATGGTACTGACCAGTTTTCTCATTCAAGATGCTACTAGCTAAATCGATCAAGCTACTAGTTCTGTATCAAACAATAAAATAATTTTTACATAAAATAATATTTGATAAATTTTCTAGACATATTTAATCTTTTTAAAATATACAATTAACCATAATAAACAATCTTAACTTGTTTCACAGTTACTAGCTTTTACCTAATTATCAATTTCATTAGAGCTTAACGTTGAGTTGGCTTACGTGCCAGATAAAAATTCAGTGGAAAAAAAGATTTTTTCCAAATAATAGGTCTTTAAAATAAACATCAAAACATCCTCATTCAATAAAAAATAGCAAATAGACGACAAACGTCTTCAAATCAACAATGTGTAAATCCACATGGTTTGTGTGGTTGCACAATTTTTGTAACTTTTGTTATATATTACCACATGGTTTTCAAGATCTCAATATTTTAATATGCCATTATAACGAGAATTCCGAATAAAGCATTTCAGTTAGTTATAATTCCTCGATCTCCAATTAGCGACGATTCCACAGTGAATCCAGGCCATTTTTTCGGTAGTTATTAAAACGGATTTTCACTTGCTTTTTAAAATCTCAATGTTTAATACGATATTATTTCATTTGGCAAACTTCGAATTGCGCATTCCGCACTCATTAACGATTCATCCGCAATCTGATGTGGATTTACAAATGAATTTTGCAGTTATTGCAACGGATCTTAATATTTTTTAAAGCTACATTATTATTATACACGGGAAATTTTGAATCATGCAGTTGAAGAATTACTTTTTCATGCGTACCATTCTTGACGATTTTATTGTCCACGAGGGGACACTGAACCCTTTGGGATTTCCACAAAGTTTTTAAATTTTCGATTTCATTTTTAATATATTACTACGAATTGAGAATTCCGAAACACGCTTTGGAATAATCACTTTATGACCCGCTTAAATAGAGACAATTTAGTCTCAAATGTGAAATTGTTTTTCAAATGTGAAATTTTTGTTCACTTTAAAATTGATAGAATGATTCTTGACAGTTATAATCTTTTTATGCAAGACGAGAGAAAAAAACACTAAATTTTTTAGGGCTGTAGTAAAATTTTGTTTCCATGACATCCAATTTTTTTTTACCCCTACATTAAGAATGATCAATATGTACTGTAAAATAAATTTTATTCATAATTTTAAAAATAAGTCAAAGTCTTCAAATTTATTAAATTTTTTTTATGTATAAAAATGCAGTGCAAACTACTCACATAATGTAATTTTATTTAAATTCGATAGCGGGAAAAATTATCCTACCCTAAGCAATTTCAGAAGAGCAATCAAAATATTAAATATGAATATAATATTAAAATTTTTATCTGCTTATCATTTATGGCTGGCATTCTCAAATGATATGAAAGTATTGCTTGTATACAATTATAAACTTTGCTTTCTTATATTTTAACAGTAATACAAAACATGAACGAAATATTGTAAAACATTCAACATAGCTAAAATGTATACATATTGGACTATTCAGATGTAAACATATGTTTCACTCAAAAGTTTCTTACTTGATTATGTGAATTCACTGCTAAATATTTATCATAAACATTAGTGCATTTCTTTATTTCTTTTATCTACCCACTATTCATAATTTTTTATGGATTGCTTCGCACAGTTCCCTTTTAATAGCATAAAATTTAATGAATAAAGGTAGGAGTATTTCAATCACCTATCATAATTGAATCAATTTACACCATCAGATTTTCATACATTCTAATCGCTATAACATTTCTAAAATGCCTGTTTCAGATATTTTGCTCAAACACAAATGAATTTTATTAAACGAGCATTTAAATTTCGTAGACTAGATAGCAAAAGATATATGATAATGTGGACATTTTATATCAGTGATTAAAGTAAAAAACTAGTTAAAATATATTGTATGATTTAATGTAATGAAAACGACATCAATTTCTAGTTCATTTAATAAAATTACCAGAAAAGATTGATCAGTAAAACTTAAAAATAAAAATTAATGCGATATATGTCATGATGTCTTAAAAATAAAATAAAAATTTGCCGCTTTAAAAAATTTCATCAGCACTAGTGAAAGAAAATTTAAGACAAAGAATGCTACATTGCCACACAGTTTGAAGGGTTATTTTGTTACCAGAGCAATATAAGTATTTTAACATTTTATTTTAGGAAAATAAGTTAATTTTAACTTTTATTTTTCAACAAGCAAGTGGAAAACTTTCAGAAGGAGAAAAAAGCATAAAAAGTTTTCAAATTTTTTTTAATTCAAAATCTAGCCTTACTTTACTCCGTCCCCTTCCTCGGCGACCTATAGGGCCACTTACCAGGCTTTGGCCCCAATTTTTTTTCTTCAATATTATAAAAGAAATCACATTAAAATCAAACAAAAATCGGAATTCAGCTAAAAATCGTAAAATTCTCATTCCTGCATACTTTTTTTACAGGTCAAAAAATAACAAACATGTCAAAAAATAAAACAAGAAAAAGGTTTTTTTTTTTTTTAAAGGAAAAAGAGTTTTGTTTAGTTTGATTGTTAAAAAGTGTTTGAAAAGAGACCTTTCTGGTACGGACATCCGGATATGAGACTTGGTAGTGTAGTACCAATTAGAAAAAAACACAGGATGCTGGAAATAACCGCAACTGATAATGTATTATTTCATATTTTCTACACATAAGTAAAAATGAATAAATAAAAAGGCATCACTTACTTAAGTAGACCAAGAATGAATGCATTGAATCGATATGTACTGTCAGTAAGCAATTTTTCTGAATTTACATTATTCAATAATTCTTCTACATCTTTTCTTGTTTCTCCTAAAATGAAAGACAAAATAATTATTGATGTTCTTATGTTTTACATTCTTAAATTCTACACTGAAATTATCATTTAATGTATTACAAATTTGAACTAAACTCACAATTTTAAATGTTTGCTAATGGATCTAAATTAATATTTGCTACATTAATTTAAATGTATGTCAAATTGATCTTTTAAATGCTTGTAATTACTTTTTATGCCATCAATTTAATACTTTTTCTTTCGCCACAACATTTAAATAAAGAATTTTTCTTTGAACCTTGTATTTTCAAGTTTATTCGAGGTTTCGTTCTAACAAATAAGTTTAAAATAAATCCTAATCAAAATAAAAAATGTTTTTTGCGAAAGACCGCGAATCCAAGGTTTTCTATTTGCGGAACCACATAAATTACATACCTGTATATTATCACTTTATGTACAGGTATGTGATCCTATAATTCGTGTAATTCTGCAAATCATTACTTTATTACTTGATATTTTTAGATAACAAAAACTTTTAGTGAAATCTAGGGATTTTTTATTTTAAACAAAACTTATGAAAAATTAAAAGTATTGGGGAAAAAAGCTTTGGCTACTCAGATGAAAGAGTGTTACAATAACGTAAGAAAATGCTCGTAAAAGGAAAATAAACACAATGAGCATATTAATCAACATCAATAATCGCAGACCATTTTAGATAAAAAAAAAACTTATAACAGACTATAACCTTATATTTTTTAACAGGATATTCACAGCAGTATTTAACTTTTATATGAGGCATATTATAGAGTTCAACAAGTGCATAGTTAGATTTACTGACTTATGATGTGAAGAGGTGTAAAATGACAAAAATAGAAAACAATTCAGTAAAAAGGGTGGGTTTAATTGCTTTTTTTAAAACTAATTTTAAAAAACTCAGATTTTCCATAAATAATTTCAAAAGTTTTTTTTTTATTAATTTGTTCATCTGAGGAAATGGGAACTAGAAAGAAGGAGTTTCAGTTTTTATGCTAACTCTTTTTCACTAGAAACACTTTCCGGAATTCACTTTCAGAATAAAAACATACTAGTTTGGACTTGACTAAGATTTTCTTTTTTTTCTTATCTAGTGATAGAAATTAAAAAAAGAAAACCAAATGATTATTTTAAAATTACATGTTTATCAAAATTTTTGTACTAAACACACACACAAGAAGAAAAAAAAAGAATACCACTAAAGGAAATACTAAAAATCAGGATAAAATATTTTTTATCACAAAGATCAGGACAACTACGCACACTAGTATACTACACACTGCTTTAGCATGTATTTAATATCTTTGCATGATTAAAAAAAAAGACATAATTTTTTTTTTTATAAATTTAATTTGTTTAAAAATTGCTTAAACTGCATAAAGAAGTAGATAAAAAACCAGAAATTGTTCCGAATTAAATTTTCAACTAAATCATGAATAGAATAATTTTTTGTTGTTGAAAGATTCAAGTTAAATATAGTGTAGAAATCTTTATTGTTCATAAGCTTTCAGAATGGTGAGGGATATTAGAAAATCATGATCCCACCTTTTAGCTTGTATTGCAAGTCCGGAGTTAAAAAATAAATTAATTAAATATAAGAGCATAATACCTTGCTTGATTGACGCTCCAGCAACCTTCCAAGGTGAATTAGGAAGTGGTCCAAAAAACCCTTGTACTGATGGCAACAAACCGTCTGAAAGTATTGTATGAACAGCAGGACAAAGCCATGTAAGGATCTTTTGACCAGTTGAAAAGGAAGAAGCACAATCTCCCTGTTGAAAAAAGTCCAGAAAAATATTAAAATAGTACAAAAGTTACAAAAAATGTAACATAACCAATGACATTGACACAAATTCAGAATGTATATTTATTCTGTTATCAATAAGTTTGCAAAAGTTCATTCCATACTTACTCCTTTCTTGCTGAATGTTTTGTGGTGCTCAAATATAATCTGAGTAGCTTTTCTGAGATTTTCGACCAAACCTAAAACGATCATTCCATTATTTGATTACATAAGTAGTTATAACCAAATTACATAAACCGCAATAAAAGGAAATTAATAGCAATCAAACAAATTTTTATATTGTGGCTTGATTTACTAGCACTAAAAAAATTATGATATTGTTTTGAATTATTACCTTATACCCACAGCTAATATATCAAACAAATATATGCATTAACATCAATAACATTAAAAAATATGAAAAAAAGAGCTAAATTTAAAGATACCATGTATATCAGAAATACAAATGGATAATTCCATGTTAACTTAATTGTTGACAACTTGTAACTTGTTTCTTTTCTTTTTTCAAGAACGAAAACAAATTTGCAGCAAGTAAATAACTCAATTTTTATAGGTTCAGAACAGAAATTTTTTAAGTCAATGCTAAATATAGTACAAACCCCTTCTTTTTTTTAAATCTGTGATACAACCTTCTCTATTTGTATGATAAAACCTTTTTGTTCAGATAATTTACAAAATCGAGCACATTTGATAGATCCATTTTTTTCTTATTGGAGAAAAGAGATTATAATGATGTGATTGGGAATTTCAGAGCAAAAAATTTAATTGATTACAAAACAAAAACTTTTTCAAAGCGTTAATAGTTTTATTAATTTTGAAATTATTAGAAATAAAAATTTAATTTAACTAAAGAACTGAAAAAAGATTTAGAAGTTTTTTAAAGAAAAAATAACTTATCAACTTAAAAAAATAAAAAAATTTCACATCACAAGCTTGCACAACAAATATTAAATTTATTTATAAAGTAAGTTTCAGTCAAATATGTATAAAATGTGTGGCTTTACAAATTTCAAGTATTCTTCCTTAAAAAGTTGACTAGAGAGCTTGAAATGAAGCAAGAATAATTTTTTCAAAGTCTTCGTGGTAAAGAAAAAGAAAGTGTGTTTCTAAAACTCAAATGATCCACTGCAGCCCGAAACATTTTAATTGTTAGTATAGAAACAATAAAAAAATAAAACNGCAAAAGTTCATTCCATACTTACTCCTTTCTTGCTGAATGTTTTGTGGTGCTCAAATATAATCTGAGTAGCTTTTCTGAGATTTTCGACCAAACCTAAAACGATCATTCCATTATTTGATTACATAAGTAGTTATAACCAAATTACATAAACCGCAATAAAAGGAAATTAATAGCAATCAAACAAATTTTTATATTGTGGCTTGATTTACTAGCACTAAAAAAATTATGATATTGTTTTGAATTATTACCTTATACCCACAGCTAATATATCAAACAAATATATGCATTAACATCAATAACATTAAAAAATATGAAAAAAAAGAGCTAAATTTAAAGATACCATGTATATCAGAAATACAAATGGATAATTCCATGTTAACTTAATTGTTGACAACTTGTAACTTGTTTCTTTTCTTTTTTCAAGAACGAAAACAAATTTGCAGCATGTAAATAACTCAATTTATATAGGTTCAGAACAGAAATTTTTTAAGTCAATGCTAAATATGGGACAAACCCTTTCTTTTTTTAAAATCTGTGATACAAGCTTCTCTATTTGTAAGATAAAACCTTTTTGTTCAGATAATTTACAAAATCGAGCACATTTTATAGATCAATTTTTTTTAATGGAGAAAAGAGATTACAATGATGTGAATGAGAATTTCAGAGCAAAAAATTTAATTAATTACAAAACAAAAACTTTTTCTAAGCGTCAATAGTTTTATTAATTTTGAAATTATTAGAAATAACAATTTAATTTAACTAAAGAACTGAAGAAAGCTTTAGAAGTTTGTTAAAGAAAAAATAACTTATCAACTTAAAAAAATCACAAGCTTACACAACAAATATTAAATTTATAAAGTAAGTTTCAGTCAAATACGCATGTATAAAATGTGTGGCTTTACAAATTTCAAGTATTCTTTAAAAAGTTGACTAGAGAGCTTGAAATGAAGCAAGAATAATTTTTACAAAGTCTTCGTGGTAAAGAAAAAGAAAGTGTCAGAATGTTGAAAAACTTGTATTTAAAATAAAAAAGGGATGTTTCTTCCATTAAACTGTTTCTAAAACTCAAATGATCCACTGCAGCCCGAAACATTTTAATTGTTAGTATAGAAACAATAAAAAAATAAAACAAAAAAGCCCAATTAAATGATAAATAATAATATAAAAATATCAATGTGTAATGAGTGGTAAATCTGGGTGGTTAATGAAAAACACTGAATCTAATCAGCACTGAAATAAAATTTGCACATGCCGAATTATTCCCAACAACATTTCATTATGAAAAAAAAATAAAAAAAATAGGCGCACTTGACTGATAAACAATAATATATACGTATCAAGTTATCGATCGGTAAATTTGAGTAATTAATGGAAAACACTGAATTGAATCAGCATTGAAATAAAACTTGTACATGCCAAATTATCCCCAACAATATTGTATTAATTTGATATAACATTCACGATTGTATTTAAAATTACAACACAGCAAATAAGTATACTAAAACTAAAAAATTACTTTTATTAAAACTAAAATAGAAGTATTTTAAAATGAAACGTAATAAAAATCGGAAAAGAAACACCAATTAAGTCAAACCAAATAAGATCAGAAAAAAACAAAAATGTATCATTAAAGAAATTTAAATAATCGAGGAAGCAACTTATAACTGTAAGAAGAATTTGTAAAACATTTGCCACACTTATATCATACAAAGAAATAAAATGAATAAGAAAAAACTCAAACTATACCTGTTTTTCTCCTGAGAGCTTCTTGAAAAAATTTTCCACCACCTGAGAAATTTTGTAGAGTATACGAATCAGATATCTCAGGATACAATAATGAATTTTGAGTAGGAGACACTAAAAATTCCTGAGTAGACTTTTCAGATTCCAAATTGCATATATCACATGAACATTGAGGGCTATGAGCATCTCCTGTAATAATTTAAGAAGTAACATCTAAATATCAAAAAATATTTTTTAACTAGGGAAATATAAATAAAAAGAAATGCTCTTTAGAGACCAAGTTACAAATTTTTTTTATAAAATGTACATAATACAATGCAAACCATACATTTTCTTTTTATAAATGTTATTTCCAATCTCAAGTAGGTTATGGTAATCGCAAAAAATACTTCAATATTTCAAATAAATTAAAGAAGTTATTAAATATTTTCACGTTTTTGTTAGTGAAATACTAAAGAGAAAAAAAAATTCACCAAAAATAATACTAGGATAATTTTTATTTCTCACTATCAGTCAATTTACAATTTTATTTAAATGAGCAAGATTTCGAATGAAAGATATTGACACGAAATGTTAAGTCCATTTTGTTATAAACAAATATTACTTTGCTATAACTGTTTTAAAATAACATATTTTGAGAGTTTTACATACATGGTCAGTGTTTTCATTACAGAAAAACAATGAGAGAGAATTTCTCACCCTTTCTTAAAAACAGGGTGAGAATTCAAAAAGTTAAGTGAGATTGCTAAAAATTAAAAAAAAACGAATAGACTTGGAAAAAAATTATTTCTTTAATTATAATACATTTTTAACATCTTCTAATTGAACATTTTTGCTGCATCATCATATGGAAAATGTTCGATATCTACTTTTTCATCAGCTATTATATTTATTTGGCTGAAAAATATCCGTATTTGTTTCGTTTTGACCGTTTCCACCGACATTTGTTTCATTTTCATTTGTCCGTTACGGAGTAGAAGATGTCGCCTTAAGAAGGTATTTGTCCATCTTACATTCATGCACAAAATATGTTAACGTCTTACATGAAGAAACCTTACCGACGATGAACACGTGGTTGCAGAGAAATGTGTTCTGAAAGGGGTTCCGTGGATTGGGGGGTGGTGTTCTGCTGTTCGCACCGGTTCTGAACAATACTGGTGAATAGGGAAGCTAGATAACAAGAACCAATGTTCAAAATAATGAAAGATCAAGGAAGAAAAGTGAAACGGATTTTATTCAAAATAGCAGAATACGAATATTTTTTCCAAAATTCGCACATTTTGAAATTGATTAATAGAGTGTGCGAACTTCTCGCATTAAAAATTTTTTATTGCGAGAAAAGAAAAAAATATGCGAGGTTCTCGCGCTGTAGTGAAAACACTGANACAATTGTTGTTTTTAACACAATTTCTATTTCCTAGAGTTATACAGATAGGCAACATCTTCTTACATCAGGAAATTTTCGTGCTTCAGGTTTATTTTGTAACTTGCTTGCAGAATTGAAATAACAACTTAGAAGTATAATTACTAAGGAACAAGTTAAAACATTTTTAAGTTTTTATAAATTTTAAATGTATAATTAAAAATATTTTTTTTTTCATTTTAAAGAAATGAAACTGATCATAAAAAAACTCCTTAGCATGAAATTTTTTCATAGGATTAGAAGGGGCAGCTAAAATTACTATACATATATAATTATTTGCATAATCATTCTATAACTTTGCTGACAGATTAATGTGTAGCATACACAGTACAAGTTTCGTAACCTTTTGCAATAACGGACCCTATTTGCACAAATTCATAAAAGCGGACCCTGGTTGAAAGAATGTGAGTATTTTTTTCACAATTTCACGAAAAACGGACCTTTCACAAAATGTCTGGACAGACCCCTGACTTTGCTATAACTGTTTTAAAATAAGAAATTTTGAGAGTTTTACATACATGGTAAACTAAATTTACATTAACAAAAAAAAACTTATTGCTAAATATTACTGAAAATTTTAAGCAATATTGGAGGGAATAAAACCTCGTATTGTATCTATGAAGATTCTTGAGACAATTCTTGTAATTAGTATAGCGGGAATACTGAAATACCAATCTAAGACATAACAATCTGTAAGTTGGTAACATGACATAAGCAAACAGTTTTTAAAAATAAATATCATATTAAAGTATTTTACTTTACATATTGAAACATAAGAAAAAAAATAATACCTGGAGATCTATTTTGCATATCACAGCTACAGCACTTGGCAGACTTACAAGAGTCTGTTTGCTTGGAACTCTTTGTTGGACTTCTTTCACAAAACTTCACTGCTTTCTTTCCATGCAAACAATTCATCTGAGCCTCACCAGCTTGTACTTCACATCTAGTCTCAAATGGAGGTAGTATATTTTCATTATTAAATAGGTAGGGTAAGTTTTTACCAGAAAAGTTTTGGAGCAAGTTTTCCTCTTTGCAATGTTTGTCCAAAATAGTGCCAATATCATGCTGTTGTACACTTAGGGGAGAAGGCAATTTAAAGCTATCACAAGGACTACATTTTTTATCAGAATTTTGTACAACTTGGTACTTTTTTCCACTAGCATCAACCTTTTGATTATTAAAATAATCAGAAAATTTAACATTGCTAGTAGGGATGTTCTGCGGCGAACCTCCATAGAAATCTTGTTTATAATGTACTAAATCACTGGGTAATGATTTTCCTCCATCTTTTCCACAAATAAAAGACGATGCACTGGTACATCGAATTGGTAAATGAGCATGACATTGTTTATCTTCGCACTGTTCAACAGAATTTGACTTGCGTAATATACTTCTTGGTACATGCTGTTTATTAGCAGATTCACTACCTCCTATTTTCAACTTGGATGCATCGTCAATATTACAATAAGAAGAGGATAAAAACTGCAGGGCCTCTTTTGAATTCAAAGCATCAGTAAATGATGAACTATCCGATTTCATGCCTTTGGGACGCTGTTTAGAAATAAGGATTTTTAAGTCATCGGGCAATAACACATTCAAAGATTCCCAGTCCTTTATTTTTGTTAGATGCTTCTGCAACAAATTTTCATATGCTCCATATGATCTAGGTCTTGAAGGTCTTCTCTGGTTTAATATTTCCTGCGGCAACTTGTATTCTGTTGGAGTAAGAAATACTGATTCTGAATTTTCTTCAATAACAGACTTCAAGAAGCTTAAATCTGGTAAAGAGTAATTCGGATAACAGACATAAACAGATTTTTTATCTTTTGCCTTTTGTTTTCCAAATTGAGACTCAACATTATTCACTGGAGACTTGACTGATGTTTGGGAATGTTGATTGGGTTCTGGAAGATTTGTTGTTGATTCCTTGAAAGTGAATCCAGAGTTTGAATTGGAAACAGCCAAAGTTGATGTTTGCACACATGAATCCTTCACATGAACAGGAATTTGAGTCCCACAAGTACATATAGTAGTTAGAATAACATTGCTCTTCTGAATTGGACTCACTGGAGTAGTTACATTGTGAGTGGCACTTATCAAAGAAGGAGGGCGTATCCTTTCCACAGAGCTATGTCGACTACTAACATATCCACTAGATGCAGGACTTGAATCCCTTGAAGTAGTATACTGAACAGTAGTTGTTGTATCACAGTCTGTTTGATTACTGCTGGTTTTACAGCTGAAAGCTTGCAATGGCTTAAAACCATCTGGTCCAGAGCAATCATTAATATTGAATTGTTTCGTTTGCGTACTATGGCTTTCAGTAGGAATTCCATTTCTCTTAGCACTCGCATCTTCTTTATTAAGAACATGATAACCTTTGTTTAATATATCAATATTTGATTTACATGTTGGAAATATATTATTGATTCGTTCTAAATGAGCTCCATTTTCTTGCCTATTGGTTGAAGATGCATGATCAAGGTTGTTGTTTTGTATAACAGTGATTTCTCCAGATGAGCTATCATCACTACCGAATGGATTCTTGCTATCTCTCATGACTTCATCTCCACTAGAAATATCAGTTTCTTCTTCTTCTTTAATTGGAGTTGTATGAAAATGTTTAAGTGGAGGGGAGGGAGCATCCATCAAACTATCTTCAAAGTACTGAGAGTTATCACACTCTTCATTACCTCTCAGTTCTTCTATATTGTTATTATTCGGCACATTATCTGTGTTATATAGGGAATTGATATTGTTGTTATTAGTCTCGGTCATGTTCTGTACAGAATTCCAGTCCAAAATTTGAATATTGTCAACAATCATCTGTGCCTGACGTGTATCATTGTCATTTTGGTTCTTAGGTCGATTCTTATCCTTGTGGTTTTGCGAAAGATCATCAGTATTCCTTTGAAGTGGTTTGACCTTTTCAGATATGTTTAGGGAATTCTGTAGACTAGCATTTCGAAAATTTAGAGGCTGAAGTATCAAAGACGTAGAGGAGTCTGACTGGCCACTGGATCCTATGGAAGAGTTACTCGACACTTTGTGCTTCATAAATAATTTCAGCAGAGACACAGAGTGTAAGCACTCTTTACTATTACCTACATGCATTCCAGCAGCCTGGTAATTTTGTACTAATTCATATAGTGGCAGCCTATGGTTGCCACACCACTTGGCCCACTGGTTAAGCTGCTTGTCAGTTATAAAAACAGAGTTATGACTTAGATTAGGCAAACTTTGGCTTTTGATTGATATTTTTGTATTTGATGTATCACTTTTTCTTCGACTTATTCTATGACTTTTCCAGAGCTTGCTCCAGGTTGTGAAGGCCACATCTGATTGCACCATAGAACTTTGCTTTCGATAAGAGCCGCAATTAATATGAACGGCACCAGACATACTACTTTCTCCTTCACTACTTCGACAGACATCTTGGTAATCAGAATCATCAGAAAACTGTGTACTACTGCCTTCAAAAACTATAGTATAATTATTTTTATTTGCTTTACAAGTGAGTACTAAGTCTTGTTCATAGCTAGAACTGTTATCAAGACTATCTACTGATATCGTTGCTTCAGGAACTGGTGGTTCTCTTAATGGAGAAAATAAAGGTTCATCTTTGCATATGGATATTTCATCCTCGGAATGACGATTGCTGCAATATAAAATTATATGAGTGAAAACACATTAAAGAGTTTATTTAAAATATACACTCAACCTTAAAGGCATAAAAAGTATAAAAGATTACATGAGGAGCAAAATTTTACAACAGTTGAAACCCCTAATCTGCAATTTCCGTTTGTAATTAAAATACCTTGCTAAAAACTTTTAAAATCCAATCAATTGGCTAATGCAATTGAAAGACAAAATATTGATTTGAGTTAAGAGAAGATAATTTAGCTTTGTGATTTAACAGTACATTAAATACACATAAAGTCATTAAAAATACAGCTTAAAGGACAGTTGTTCAAATGAACAATTTTATACTTGCGGTTATAAAAAGCCTGATGTATCTTGATTGGAAGAATAAGCCAAATTTGCATTGGATTACAACACTGCAAAAGTTATTGTTCAAATGTGAGAATACGAAAGACAAAGCATCATAAAAACTACGGAGCAGATGTTATTTTATAAATTACCAATTCCATGACTAAAAGTAGAGTATAATGGCATACAAACAAAAAAAAATCCAAATGCATCAATAGAAGATTCTGCAAATAAGCATCCATTTGTTGGAACACAAAATCATCTGATTGAAAAATTATACATGGTTGTGCATATCGATCAAACACAAATGAACAGAAATTTGTATTTGGATTGAAACCTTAAGAGACAATGATCGGAATTATTCTGGGATTAGCAGATTTCTATTGTACTTTATATTTTAAAAGAGACTTCAAAAAATTTACTATGTACTTGCAAAAGAAAAAAAAAATTCTTTTAACAGTTTTACGCAAATTAATTATATGATATTAACAAGGTGCCAACTAATCACGCAAAAAAAACAGTAAATGTATTAGAGAAAACAATACTGAATACTTATCACAGAAAGTTACATAATAAAGAGTAACAAGCATAGGATTTTCTGAATTTCATGCCTGCACATGAAATAGCCAATATTCTTTGTAATACATTTTTATATAAACATTTAAAATTCCTCAAAGAAGTATAAAAGAGAATCTTTGTTTATTTATTCATATACAAGATATTTAAAAACATACAATATTTTGATCTTTTTGAGTCAACATACAGACTTTTATACTCATAAAAAAAGCTAAGTAAAAAATCTTTATATTTTGTACCGGAATTAGAGAAACAAAATGATTATTGTAACCTGGAGCTGAATAATACTTATGTACTTTACAGAGTTAATATCGTTAAGCTTTTATATACACAATTAATACCCAATTACACACAATTTTCAGGTATGAATTATTAATTCATGAAAACTAGTACAAACCTTGTTGAAGTATCTAACTCCAGACCATTAAGTAAAGACCCAGATACAGAAGCACACTGCTCACCACGACTTTCAGATTGAAAATCCCCACTATAAATAGCAGGTAGAGCCAATATGGAGTTTATGTCCTCAGATCGGAATGTTTCCATGTCAATTTCTGCAAGGTTGGCATCTATATTTTTTGACAAATCATCATAGCTAAGGTCTTTTTGATGCAATGATGCTCCATACATTGTAGTGGGGGATCCTGCGGGTGAAGTAGGTGATTTTCTGAAACATTAAAAAATTTTAAATTCAAGACTTAATTATATACATCGCAAATTTGTAAGCTAAAAAAAGTCAGGGAAAAAAATCTTAAATAAAAAATTTAAAAAATAATGATAACGAAATACAAGTGAATTACAAAACCTTATGAGTAGGTTAAACATTAAACAAGTTTTGACACTTATGAAACATTGATTACAGCACTGATAAAGAAGAAAAGTGAGTTTATTTTGACGTAACTTTTAATCATATCAAGAGACTACAAAATTCATGCCCAATTCGAAACCTAGTCTGGGAATACTACACAATTTTGATCAAAAATTTATCATTAATGTATTTTCTATTACTGATACATACTATTTCACAAATTTATGATTTTTTTATGAATTTTTTTTATTTTGTCTTTAAAAAAGTCCTGTGGGTAGGTGGTTTGTTTCTACTAAATTTTTTTATGTTAAAAAATTTTAATTGATATAATGAGATAAATACAAAATATTTTAGATTTCCTTCTTCTAGAAATAAGGACCTGCTGCTTCGGATTAACTAACTGACATTTTCACATTTGCTTTCTACTAATAATATTATAAATACTTTAAAGATATTTTTGAGGTACTCTTTTTCTTTTTTTTTTAAGTACCTGCATTGTACAATTCTTTTCAGTGTTTTAAATAATAACGTACATAATATACCCTTGCCATTTCTTTTAATCTGGCTGCACAACACATCAGAGTAAGTTGTGTCATGACCTGGGTCATCAAGAGCACAATACAATAAAGAAGCTATATTAATGATACAAGTCATTTTCTTCCAACATAGATTAGCTACAGTAGAATGCCATGGATATGTTACTGTACAAGTCAAAATTTAATGATTGTCACCATTCATTGGTGAATGTTACTATTCCCAGTCACTTTGTTACATGTCTGAAATATTTTTAACTCGAACTAGAAAATGTGAATATTCTGCATGGATAAAATTCGAACAATCTGCATGGATATTAAGGAATATTTTGTTATCATTACTTATCAGTTAGAACTCTACCATCAAAGTATGCTGAATGTTGACCAAAATAAGTTAGAAATAATGAAAATTAGTAAAAAGAATTTTATTCACCATCAATGGATTGGATACTGAATCGCATGTGCACACACACACACACTATGAAAACGTTCTTGTAACACCAATGAATGCATTCTAGCTTAAATAATGCAAACCAGCTTATGGTAAAGAGTAAAAAAATACATAAATTATATTTTATGAATATCTGTTAATTTCTCTTCACACTTTAAACAAAGGAGAACTGATTTTAATTTTTATGTTCAATTTATTTTTTAGAAAGAGAATTAAAATTTCTGTTTGTTAAAATATTTTTATGCATATAAAATTATGTTTAGGTTACAAATGTATAAGAAAACAATCTTATCATTAAAATTTAACTGCATTCTATTTCATGCAATATTATTTTACTTCACTGTTTAGTCACTTACAAATTTTCTTTTTATTTGACTTGTCCATTCGTTCAATTATATAGCAGTTATACACAATTTTTAAGTTTATGCTTTTAAAACTTTTCTATACAGCACTTAGCATATAAAGCAAACTGTTCTATTCCACTTGTACTAGTGGTATACAAAACCAGCCCATGCTTCACATCAGTTTAAATTTTATTAATAATTAAAATTTTAAAATTTAAATTATACATAAATAAAAAGATTTTAAAGGATGGTTAAATCAAAAGCTGTTTACTTTTATTTTTGCAGTTATAGGTGAATCATACATTAAATTTTGAAAATACTTCATAAAATTTCTAAACTTTTTTCTATTGTTGAAAATGTTGATTCAAAATACAAATATTTTTTGTTTAGTATCAAAACTACTAAATAGTAAAATAAAGTAAATTTATATTAGTTGGTTGAATGTAGAATTTAGTGATACAAGAGTTTGTACATAGGGTGAAAAATAGTAATGTTACTTTTAATGCCATACAATAAAGGGATAAAAAACACAACTTTTTCCAAGGTGCTGAAAACCTTAGATGTGTCTGACATTATTATTTTACCCTACATTTCTTATATTTTTCATGGTTATTAAATGCCTCTCCAACCCAAAAAAAATTTAAATTAATCCCTGCTAATTAAGGTTCTACTAAAATAACATAAAAGCTAACCAAAGCAATTTCATACAAAGACAAGAGAAATACAAGTTTTAAATATTCTTTTACCTGGAATAATCCTTATTGACATTATCTCTAAAATTTGAAATTCTTTCAAATAAGGAACTATCTAAGGATTTTTGGTCAGTCATCTTCACATCAGATGACAGGAATTGATTAGAGTTCCAGTCAGAATCAAAACAGGAATTATTTTGACTGGATTGATTACTATCCCCCATATTGTGCACAGCACCTAAAAAAAATATATACATATATGAATACAAAATACTTTCAACAAACAGTATTTATTTTAGAATTACTTCATTAAAAAATTTTTTGTTTCAAACTAAAGCTTTTAGTAAAGTAAAAGAACAACAAATTTGGCAATCATTGAACAATCATACACCATACAACTGTCCTTAAAAATTTTCCCACTCAATCAAATAGTGATTGTTCACTTATGTTGGCTAATATATATGTAAAAAATAAGAAACAGAGTGGTAAATATCAGTTTCTCGAATTAAATATCGCTGAAAAATGTACAAATGGTCTGATAATTTGAAATTGTAATTACTTAATTTTTGTTAATTTTTGGAAACTACAGTTGAAAAATTGCCGACAAATGGCAACTAAACTTATATGTAGTCCTTTATAAACAAATTTTATGCCATGTTGGTAGCAACATAGTCTTAATTGAGATATAAATAGCATCAGTGATCCTGCAAGGTGTTCTGCAATTACTGCCTATTATATATGATGATATTAGTAAGTTTTCAAAATCCAATAATTTTTATAAATTGTAATCAAAGCGGTTGTGAGGGATCAAAATTATGAAAAACAAGTTTATTTGTCAGATGCTGCTGAAATGCGTACTTTTTCCAATAGAAACTGGCTTTATGAGGACCTCAAATGACTATGAGCTATAATTAAAGTTGATGACTCATAAAATTTGATAATATTCTCTTTTCCTTATTTAACCAGTAGTTTGCAATTGCAAATGCACAGGTTTTAATTAATTAATGTTCTACTAGAATTTTAAAAATTTACATTAAAAGTGTTATAATCGTAGCCTAAAAAACAACATATTTTTAAAAAAAATTAGGATATTTTTTGGAATAGCAGAATACTTATACCAGATAACTTTTAAAGAAGGTAAACATAAAAAAAAAAGAAGTTTTGCTCTATTTAGGTAAGGCAAACACAATTGCAAAAGAACAAAAAAAAATTTTAAAAAATTGTATTTTTAATTTCCGAATTACTTTATTTATCAACAGTTTCCAAAATGATTTTATTAAAATAGAACAACTAACAACTCATAATAGTGAAGCCTGAAAATTTTTGTAATATTGTTTCAATTGATATTCCATCATACCAATATTTAATTAAAATTAGTAATCAACTTCAACCTTCCTTTATGAAATAATTTTATACTTCATTTGTATCTGAAAACAAAAACATGCAGTTTAAAATTTTTGGAGAAAAGAAATTTAGTGGATGATCTCTCAATTAACTATTTAAAAATTCTAATAAATGCAATTTCTGTATTGCTGATAAGAATCGATCATTTTTAAAATAAGATAAAAGAGAATAACAATAAAAATATCAACGAAAAGAAAAAGAAAAAAAAAACCTACAAGATTTATCACTGTATTTGCTGAGAGTAACAACCCTTAAATTCATCACAAAAATTTGATAAAATAAAATTGCTAATTGAATAATTTTATCCTAAAACGACTGAATTCCCAAAAAGTTTAAAATAATAAATCCAGTGGGTAATGCCATATGTCTGAAACGTGTATAATTTATTAGTGATCGGTCCCTAAGCTGAGGGGTCCCTACATATTTTAGATGAAGAAAGAGGGGGAAAAAATTGTACAAGTTGTGGTTAAAAGAGGACTGTAGAGACCCATTTATAGTTAGAACCATTTATATACAGGTACTACTACTAACTATGATTTATTTAGTCAATATTAAAAAATCAGCTTTATACAAAATTAATTTAGATTACAGGATCCTACTAAAGAGTTAAGAAATTTTACAATAAGTTTCCTAACTTAGTAAGTTATTCTTCCCCTTTATGAAACTGCTCTTTAGGTGAAAATATTTCAAAACCAAAACTAATCTGCAATTGTCAAAAATATGAATATTCACGAAAGAAACATTGAGTGAATTGAATTCATGTGTAATTGCATGGTAATGGACATAGAAAAAAAAATGTAAAGGAGGATCAACTTGTGCACCATTTAATGCTTTTTGCCTCTACCAAGTACTTAATAGCAAAAACTTTCTTCAGTCTTTTTTTGGGGGGTGAGAATGATGGGGGAGAGGTTGGGGTGTAAACCTTTGCATGCATCACAATTCAAACATAATCGAAACACTTTCTTGAAATAATTTTCAAATCATTCAAAAGAAGGAATAAAGCAAAGAAGCCTAAAACTAAAAAGGAGAGGGAGGGGGGGGGAACGAACCAATTGGATGCCTTGTAAGCTTGAATTATTGAATTTTGCGATTTTAACTAGCATTATTAAAATAAAAAGATGTTGAATCGTAAATCCAGAACTTTTGATTCTTCAAATCCCCTATTTTAAAATCTGAATAAGTAGTATTTGTGAAAGTAAAAAAACGAGATGGTCAACACACAAAAATCAGGACTATCAGAACAAATAAAAAAATTTTCTTTCTTCCTTCCCTCAAGAAAATCAGGGCAATTACGAGCCTTGAATAACAAGAATGATTATTTTTCACAAACACGATTCTAAAAAGAAAACTTAAAATGTATTCGAAAACAGTAGGGTAGAATTCAAATATAAATAATATGCAATATTTTCTTTTTTCTATTATTAATTTTTTTTTCTTTTTTAAAAAAGGAAAATACACTTCTATAAGTTAATTGTTCACTATCATAAGTAATTTCACACGGTAAAAAATGAAGTAATAAAAACTTAACGAGAAGAAATTTATTGAAATATACTGTTATAAAACAGGACAAATCTGTCATAAATCGTCATTAAGTCGCGAAGATGCATTGAAAAAGATGAGATGATCATATAGTAGAGGTAACATTGAGCTGAAACAATGGGTTTAATTTTGGTTTACGATGGTATGATTATAGAAAGAGCAAAGAGCCTCATTAAGCGATGTATTTTTTTTAAAATGTGAAATTACATCCACAGTCTATGTTGATACAACTGAAAAATCCATAAGTAGACTCCTATAAAAATATTTCGATAATAAAATGGAGAGCTAGTGATATGAAATGTATGAAGTATTATGCCATATAAAAACAAATATATAAGAGTTCAAATAAAAACTTCATAGGAATAAATTTCGAAAAATTGAGCAGAAAATAAATCTCAAGGTAAACTATTTTTCTTAACTAGTTTCATGTCAACGCAATGATTCTAAAATTAGCAACGCGTCGAGTCTAGACGAAAAATAAAACAAAAATTGTAAAAGTTTCTGTTTTCTTTGACATCCGGAATTAAATATTAAGTATTAGAGATCAGAGTAGAGTAGAGCGATCCCGCAACAGCCTATTTTAGGCCGGGGGGAGAGGGTAATGGGGGTTAAGGTTCTACAATTTCGTGACCAACGGCATGGCAAAGTAGTCAACATTGGGCACCGGCCGCCTTTACTTTCCAGACAAGCTGATACCCATCGTTCTAAAGCTGTTCCGCCACCAGGGTTCGAACCTCAGTTAAATATTAAGTGAAATCTATAAAAGTTTACTTAAAGACAACATCGAATTATTATTATTTTTTTAAGAAAAGAAATTATTTCAAGAATTGTATTCATAAAATTACCTTGTTAAAATATAATTAACACAATAAAAGTCTCATTATCTTCCTTTTTGTAATTTTAATTGGCTTTTAAAAAATCATACTAAAAAGAAGCTCATTGGCGTTGCATCAAAATTATTTTCCACGTTTTAAAAATCTTCATCTGCAGTAGCAGCAACAGAAAGAAAAAAAAAAGGTGACACTTTCTGGAAGCATGTACGTTAACGAGTGAAATTATAACTATTAAATTATTATGCACTATTTAAAGCGTTACTTCATTTTTTTCAGCTGCTATAATTCATATATTTAAATGCATTATGACAGATTTACAATTTTGTGTCATTATATGATTTTTTTAAAAAAAAATTTCTAAAGAAAAATACAAAATAAAGTTTTATATGTTGCTATGACATGGACTAACATTATAATTTAGCTATATTATGACTTTTATTATTACTCATTAAAATTGGATCACCCTCTAAAATCCACTTCAACAAAATTATTCATTTTAATAATTTGAAAGTGTAAGAAATTTATAAATCTATATTTGTTCTAGAAAGGCTTACTCCAGAATAAGATATTGGTACTAATAGACATTTTACATACTTTAGAATTTAATGCGTGTCCGAAAAAAGGGGGAATTAGGAACAAGGTGTGCATGAAAAGTGAATAAAATATCCGTAAAATACCAGATAACCTTCCTGGACCTTTAAGTAAAGAGGAAAGTCATGCATTTTATTCATCACCTTGCAAAATGGAGAGCAAAATCTTCGGTCAACCATGAGAAACACGTGATTTATTAAACAATACAAAAGGAATAAACTCCTAAGGAAACACTAGCTGGCGATTCAGAAGAGATGGAAGATTTCGAACAAAAAGTGCCAGTGAGTTTTATTTTAATTTATTTATTTTTTGGGCGTGTTGGGTTTTCTGATCGGCGACTGATGAAAGAGACATCAAGCGGCGAAAACTAATTTGAATATTTAGGAAGCAAATGAGAAACCAATGTTCTCGTATTTCTTAAAAGACAAGCTGAAGAAAATGGTCCCGACTCTATTTGAATATATTACGAGAGAGTAATAACGCAGAACAGAAGTTTTACTACAGTCTACAAATAGGTCAAATGACTAACTTTCCTGAAAAAAAAATACAATAACGAAATTTATAATAGTGTAATCAGTCTTTATTTATAAGAAATCGGGTCGTCCAACATAAAAATTGAAGTAAAACTCTACCTTTATTTGGATGCGAGCCAAATTCAGCGACCATATTAGCTTCAACAAAAGGGTGAATTATGAATTTAAAAAAAGCTGACATAAATAGATTAAAAGGGCTGAGAAATAAGTTAAAAAGGGTTAGGTAACTTTGAAATAAGCTAAATGAGCTAAAATAAGAATTTTGTACATAGACTCAGCACAGTGATTAAAGCATTATGCGCAGGGTGGCTTGGAACCTTCAAGTAAGGGTGGACAGTGCGCAATGCTGACCACACTGCCTTCATCATGAAGTTGACCTTGAAATCAAGAAACATTAACCCCCTAGGCCAGTGCTTCCCAAACTTATGACTTTAGTGTACCCTTTCCAAATTTTTCGTAATGCTGCGTACCACTAATAAAAAAATGAATGTATTTTTTACTATAAAAAATTGCACAAAAATTAAAAATCACAACTGGCAGTTGACACCACTAATTATATTAGCTGTTAACTTTGCAAAAAATAGCCAATAGGAAAATGCATAATCGTCAATTTCCATGGCTAGCTTTGTTTTTAAATAAAATTTTTTGAAATTTTCGTTTGTTGCAAGTTATTTTGCATAAGAAGGCGTACCCCTGCTAAACTGTTCCCGTACCCCTGGGGGTACGCGTACCACACTTTGGGAAACACGCCCTAGGCCGACAACTGCGATTGCGTAACCGATTTACTTTAACACACAAAGTTCTAACTATTAACATGTAGGACATTTTTCAGACTCTCGTTTGACTTAGTATTACATTTCCATCAAATTAAAAACATAATTTAGACATGGTTATTATCGAGATTAAATTTGTAAAAGAACGTAAAATATTAGTATAATCCTAGAACATTTAAAATTAAAATGTAAACATTTGAAATCAGTATTTTTGAATTATTTTTAATCAATGTGCCATTCATCAATCAATTCAAATATTTAAAAACGAAATTTCAATCTTTTTAAATTTTTAATAGGAGAGTCGCTCAGAAGCCAATGCGGTCCAAAACACAACAATTGAGAAAATTAATGTTTTTTGATACATTAGTTTTTAAAATTCTTGGTTTATTAATTTAATTAGAAAAGTGTATAAAGTCTTTTTTCGAGGTGTAAACTCTGCAAAAAAACAAGATATGTACAGGATGTGTAAATAAAAACGTAAGTATTTATTGAAATAATGACAGCATCTTAAAAATTTTAGGACTTTTGGCAGCTGAAAAAGATAAGAAATTCATGTCTACTAGTATAAACGAACTTTTATTTTTCTCAATCATCTCTAGATACAGTGACTAATAGAAAATAAACTGTTGAATTATTTCAAAAGTTGTTTTTTACTTCAAAACTAGAGTGGCACTTTTCTTTGTTTTAGGAAATGAAAATAAAATTTAAAAAAAAAAAACCACATTTTAAAAAAATAAGACGAAAAATACCATACCCCTTTTTTTGGTGAAAAAATACTACCGAAGTATTAAAAATACTACGTCTGGCAACCCTAACTATGAATTTCGTGTTTTTCAGTGTTACCAACAAATATCGAAAGAAGAAGAATTTAATTTTTATTTCAAAGTTTATGTAAAAAAATATTGATAAAAGGTGGACTTATTCACAATGGCTTCTGAAATTATTATACAATATATTCAGAAGCTATTAAAAAAAGGGCTGTCTAACCTAGAAAAAAGTAACCAACGAGTAAATCCTTTAATAACTAAGAGGATTATTTTTTATTTCATCAAAATTTCCAAATATCAGAAAATATCAAAAAATGGACTTAACTGCATTGGCTTCTGAGCGGCTCATATATTTGTTTATCAAAAGAAAAAAAAATATTTTTTTATTTCGGAAGTCACGATGGCTTTTATTTAGAATTTATTAATTTTTTCTCATATTATATAAGAATAATCTAAGAGCAAAACGTAAATCTTAAATATAAGTACGTCGACTTAGTTGCACCCCCTGCAAGATTTATTAAGTGTCCTATCTTAAATTCACCATAAATATTTTTTAAATTAATAATATGAAACAAAAAACGCTGTGGTGAAGAGACATTCGGATACTTATAATCAATAATTTTATTTCAATTTAAGAAAATACAAAATAGTAATTGTGATGAAAAGGTAGAATTAAAGTACTAAATTGAAATACTGTATACATTTACCATATTGTAATGAATTGTGAATGCGCCCTCAAACGTCGTGCGGGGTGTTATTTACCCTACTGTGATTAAGCAGTATTTTTCTTATATTTCCGGGATCTTAGATATTTCCTTAAAAAAAAGTGAGAAGTAAATAAATGAAAGAGAAATCTGTACAATGTCGCGACTTTGAAACTCAACAATACGAAAACAGAACGAAGCGTAAATACTCAAAAAGAGGGAGATATGAAAAAAAAAAAACTTTTTCTAGGTAATATTTTTATGGGAATTCTTTTATAGTTCAATAACGAAACGAAGTCATTGGCCTTAAATGTTGCGTGATTCATCCGGTAATATAAACAAAGAAGGATATATTTTATCTACCGACCTTCAGAACAAATAGATTCAATTATCTTTTAATAATCGTTAACTAATTAGAAACTGTTTTATCCCTTTACAGTTCACCTACTTAATCTCAGTATTTTGTTGAATTCGTTCATAGTACTTCCTCCTCCTAGACGCATTTTGTATTATAAATTAGAAAAATAGAGCGACAGCAAAAAATTATCTTCAGGGGGCTATTATTTCGCTTAATTGGGGGGAGCAATACAATAATCTTTAAAGACAAACCATAAAAAATTCACTATTTTCTTAAAAAGATTATTGTATCAAAATATTGATTTTCGTTAAAATGTGAATGTTACAGCATAAGCCACGAAAATCTATATACATATTTCTCTTACACGGCGACAAAAAAAAGTCTCATTACAACTCCCCGAATGGCAACGCTAGAAAATCAACCAAAGATTGCCGCTAAAAATGTCACATGCCAAATCTGGATGAGGTGGCTCAACATATAGCGCTTTTAAAATCGGAAACTGAAATAACCAGAGAGAACTGAAATAACCAATCTCATACTATTAAGCTAGGCAGAAGTGAGTAGTCTTTGTCGATAGATCTCTATTTTAGTATTTTGTCGAAAGCGCTTTTTTTTTCTTCACGAATTTATATATTACCAATTTATTTGACGATTTTTGATTTATATCACGAATTTATTTGTTTTATCACGAATTTATTCTAAGACTTATACTTATGTTTTTAACAAAGTTGTGAATCGTTCATAGTTATTATTTTTTAAAAATATAATGTTTATATCCATTGCTATTAACTTAATTCAATTTTTAATAGACTTAATTATAGCCAAAATTTTAACCTTTTTAAAGAGATATCAGTCTTAGAAATTTTATCTTAAGATTTTATACTATAGCACATTTCTAATAGGTTTAACGAATTACATGTCATTTATTTGAATTCAAATNTTTTATGAGTTCTTAAATGATATTTCCTGTGGTGGCGGATGTTACATTCCAAATGTTTTCTTCAAGAGTTCAATAGATGTGCTCTCCATTTCGATGCTCCATTTAAAAGTTTCCCCAATGGGAGCTTGTTCAAAATTTTGACTCATCTTTGCTGCAATACGAGTAAAAAATTTTATTAAGAAAGGTGAAGCAAGTCTATTTAAGGCAACAGACAATAAGGAACAGTCATTAAAAATAAAATAATACCAACCAATTAATTCTGTCAGCATATTGTAATGGTATGAGTAAGTTTTTTATTATAAGATTGCGTAGCAATTTTCGGAGGTTGGCGAGCAGGGGGAGCAGCCCACTAGTGTAAGTTATTTTATGTGATATTTTTGAATTTTTTTCAAACCACATCCATTTTGTGAAAAAATTATTTTTAAAAAATCCTACGTGCAACGAAAATTGCTTCATGCAGTTAAAAAAAAAAAAAAAAACTGAAGCAAGTTTGGATGATTTTTTTTCTCCATAAGTACAGCAAGTTATGGATAATTTTAAAAAAAGTTACAAAACATTGATTATTAGCTAACTTTTGGAATTTTTGTATTTATTACAGGATAAAAGATTAAAATATATACAATAAAAAAAAATGTATTAAAATAAAGTCGCACCGATTTCTGAGTCTTCCTTAAATAACAAAAGAAACTTACCACAACTTCGTGTAAACGAGAGGGACTAAAAATTACTCATAAAATAAAGTAGATTAAAAAAATAAAAAATTAAAAAAAAAAAAAAAGAGAGGGAGAACCGAGAAGAATTGAGAACACATAATTTTTTATTTATATGCAGCCCTCTAGATTATTTTTATGGCATAAATAAAATAATCTACATCATTACAGGGATTTGGAAGCGAAATACTCAGAAAAAAACGTTTAAAAGATGCCAAGATTGTATTCAAAGAGTCAAGGTTACTTAACTATTTGGCAAGTTGTTAAAGAGCTACTTGCTAAAAGGCACAGATAAGCAATTGAAAGAATACAACACTTGGAATCTACTCGTTAATATTCTAGAATTTACACATATTAAGATAAATTGATAGTAACTATTCCGTCCTTCAATGCTAAAGAGAGAGTTGATGACTATTTTGTGTTTCTTTCGATATTTGAATTGGAAACTATTGTGGATCTTTTAAAATATTTACTTTAAAGAAGGTCACATACTAGACCTACAAATAACTACTCGGCAAGTGGCGAGTTAGATGCTTAGCTCTTAAATGATATAAACAATTCACTTTTTCCAATTATTTTTTTTTTCTTCAATTTTTTTTATTACCCATCGAATTTTCCAGCTCGGTGAAGTCAATTCTGTATGGCATTTTTAAACTTATAAAAATAAAATAATTATTTAAATTTTTGCAACTAAAAAATAGGAGTGGCATTTCAGATAATGTAAAATATAATAAAAAGATCAGTAGAATGAAAAGTTTAATGGCGTAAGAACTAGGAACGACTACACAGCACCAAACGTAATGTCATAATGTAATAGTTCCTAATCATTTCCCATCCTTCCTACCATAGTCAACGGTTTCTAATTATTTTCAGCTATGGAATCCTGAACGACAGACCTTCTTTGAATAGAACATATTACTTACAGCAGTTTGTTACTACCTTTAGAGAGAAATTATTTCAGATGCTTCCTATTTCACTATTTGTCCCTTCCTTTGAATTTATTTTCAAAAACAAAATTCAAATAGCTAAATCAAATGGAGATTCTTTTACTTGGAAACCATTTTTTTAAGTGTTAATATATCGTTCCTTATTTGACAGTTTTATTTCTTTAAGTAAAAGAAAGCATTAAATTATTAATCATGCTCTAAAACAACACATTGAGGTTGACAACGAAAATATGTATAATCTTGGATCGCTTGATTAAAAACTTTATTCGCTTCAAAAATATATCGATATGAAATAACAGTCAAATAGTTACATCGAACAAACTAGACGCGTTTTAAAATTTCGACTTAAGAAACACAATTGATATTTCCGTTATCAAAAATACGAGAAATCATCAATTGTTGCTTACCGTTGGAATCTTGAGCATAAATTCAATTTTGACAAAGTCAAATTATTCTCATTCTAGTTACATCAGCTTATCTTGATATCCGGGAATCTTGTTTTATTTATATGAATGTTGATTCCCTTGTTAACGACGTTAGTTCTTCACCACCTCTCCATAGAGCGTAGAAATGCACTTTACTCTGCTTTCCTCTAGACCAGTGGTGCGCAAACTAGGGGTCGCGACTCCTGCGGGGGTCGCCAGAAGTTATTTGGGGGTCGCCAAATTTTTATGAAATGCATTATCCCTGCATGCTGCATACCATACAGTGTACATATAAAGAGTGAAGCGCCGTCACTCAGTGTTTAATTGCAATTGGATTTCCGAAATGTCACGAAATATCGAGTCAGAAGTCATAAAACGCATACAAAATTCATCTCTATTTGCTTCACAACTGGACGAGACTACCGAAGACTCAGCTTTGCCAAAAATTTTGGCTATCCGTGGAAAAACAATATCCCGTTTTATACAAGAATGTCATCAGAATGTTAATACAATTTGCATCAACGTATTTATGTGAAACTGGATTTAGCAAACTAGTTTCAATAAAAACTAAATACCGCTCGCGTTTAAACCCTGAAGATGATATGCGAATCGCAATTAGCAACATACATCCAAACATCGATGAGATAATTAGAAACTTGCAGCCACATACATCTCATTAAAGGGCAATTTACTGATTTTTGTGTTATACAAAAAGCATTTTCTTAAAATTATAAATAAAATTAATATCAGTCAAATATGATGATGTTTTTTTTCCGATGAAACGAAAGAAATGCGCGAAATATACATCGTATTTGTGAACATTTATCTCTAAGGGTCACCAAAAATTTTCTCTCTACAAAAGGGGTCGCAGTCGAAAAAAGTTTGCGCACCGCTGCTCTAGACTACTGTGGTTTTTCTATTTCTCACCTTTATTTATTATTATTTCTTATATATCCGTCGTTTAACAGTCGACCCAATTGTGGGTTTACGACTACTAATGTTAAACTCCGTAGCCTTGTAATTTTGAACCGATCCAGAAGGCATGGGAACTCCTGGATCAGTACCCCCAGAGGTATTGATTTGCTATGGGAACATGGAGAACTTTGCTACTCGACAGATTTAACGCGCATCAGTCACCATTTACTACACGGAGAGTCTTCAGCCGGCTGGGATCGAACCCACGAACTCTTTGACATGGGTCCAGTGCCCTACCGACCAGGCTATCCCGACCCTTCACCTTCATTTTTCTAATTTTCGTTACAACGTTACGTTTTATATTTCAAATCACTTTTGTTTCTTCTTATTCACGTCTGGCAAATCTTGAAAATGGAAGCCTGCTTTTGAGCGCTTTAAACATGCCTTATTTCCTACTTAATATTTTTGAAGCAAATGAAGTTTTTAAATCGAGTAATATCTTACCTCTTCAGTTTCTTGGGATTATTTATTAAACGAAGTCTTATACTTAAAACCTATGTATACATACACACAGAACCCCAAATTTCAATATTGGTACATATTGAAAAACTAAACAAAACAAAATGTAATGGAAATGCCCGAAATTAATAAAAATAGGATTTAACTCAGTGTCAAGAAATGAAATTCATTCAGTTAGTTGGTTTAACAATTTAAAAATAGAGTTCGTAACCAGATAAACTAATCTATATAGAAATTGAATGCATCAGATTTAAAGAAAAAGAGTAAAGATATATAGCTTCCATTTGAATAGAGCCATTTTAAACGAGACTGTGATAAGCACCCATTGTACACAGAGACCAGGAACTAAATAAGACAACTGAACTTCAGACAATTAAGAACATAAAATGGAACACGAAGTGTTGGTTGAAGTGGAAGGGGAAGAAAAAAAAAAAGGTCTAACTACGTCATCACTGAGAGACAAATTATTGAGTTGATTAAAACAGTCTTAATGGTGAGACAAAAGATAACAGCATTTAAAACTGTCACAACAAGCATATGGTTTTTTAAACATTTAATTATGACAGAGATAGGATTTCTTGATGTCCCGTGCAGTAAAATTTCATTACTTACAAGGGCATATGTAGTGGGAGGCTGATGGGGCACGAGACCCGAAAGCCTTCAAAATTTGGACATCTTCAGGGACGCAGCGAGGATAAATAGGGCATGCCTAAAAAAACATTAAAAGTTTCCTAGAAACAGTACAAATGGAATAAAAAAAATTATAGAAACTATCTCATGTAAACAATTTTTTTTTTTGTGTGCCTAAATATTGTCTCTTAACACCTGTAAATTACATTAATAAAATAATAAAAAATGAAATTGAATATGTACCTTATTTTAAAAATAAAATATAGATAATTTCTTTTTTTTTTTTTACCAAGTCACTGTCTCCAACTTCCATTTATAAATTTTTGAAGAAAAGGTTAATTGAAATAAGAATGAAGTTGTTTTAAAGATGGTCTAACGCAAATAAATGCATACGGAGAGTAAATGAAAAAATACGGATATCACCCTTAATAACTTTAGATTTAACCCGTTATAAGGCAGTGGGAAGCATACGTCCCATTATATTCAGCCTCATTAATATTTAAATGTTGGTGGGAAGATGTTGATTTGTGCAGCCATCTGCAGATAACTTCAAATAGAATAAATATATAAAATAATATATATATAACAATGAGGAGTTTCGTTTTCATAAATGTGGATAACAGTAAAGGTTGCTTTTAAATGAGTTTCTATATTTAGCTTTTAAAACGCTTTTCTATTCATAAATCAATCTCAATACCAAAAACATAACATTGCTGGAAATAAATGGAATAAAGGTTAAAGGTCAAATTTTTATGTACTATGCAATCTTAAAGGTTCGAAGAACACACATTAAATTAAGTATGCTAATTATTTAGAACTATCAATATACCTTAAGATATATTTTAAAGGCAATTTTTGGAATAAAATTTTGAATTTTTCAAGTGTGAATAAAACTATTTATTAGAAGAGAGAATAGTATGAGAATATTTTAGTTTAATTAAGCTACGCAGCGGGGCGATTAGGTGCTATGTGATAGTTTAACGGTATATCAGCCGGAAGAGTAACTATATTATTTATTCAAGGATGGGGGGGGGTAAGAAATGATCACCACAAGGATGTTTTCGGCACAGCTAGTATGAATTAGATCGAAATTAGAATAATTCGGAGAATTTTTTTGTAAATAACATGTAAATAACTGCTTATTTTGGAACGGAAGGTGAGCCGGCGAAGTTAAGAACAACAATCTCAATCACAACACTGCCTTTAATAAACAGTATCATCATATTAATATAGTTTCAAGGGCAATACACACCAAAAGCCGTGATAGCTCAGGGGAAAGTGTTCACTTTCTAATCACATGAAACGGGTTCGAATCCTAGCAATGGCTGGTCCATACGAATTCCGCACCCAGCTCGCACCGATCACAGCTTTGACGTAAAAATATCCTCAGTGGTAGACGGATCATAGGTTAGAGCAGTGGTTCCCAACCTTTTGTGTACCATCGCCCCCCTCTTGGGGTTGGCTGACACTTATCGCCCCTTTCTCTTTTTGCTCAAAAAACCATTCATTGCTGCTTGTGAGCAACCAAACACTGAAAATATGCTAAGCTATTTGATTTTAATTTAAATTGTAATGCAAATAAGGAGACACATTTATCCTGTCATTTTTATTAATTAAAAAAGATTGTGCATCTCTTTTTTTTTTTCAAAAAGAAATGATATTTAAAACGGAATAATCAAAACAAAAGTACATTTTTTAAAATTCATATTTTAATGTAATCATGAAAAAGTTAAAACGTTAACAACTAAAATTTGAGGGAAAAAATGAAGAGTGAGAAAGTACATTTTCCCCACTTCAATGACTGTCCTATGCTTGGTGTATTTCAAGTTAAAGCTTGAATGTCAAGTTTTATGCTCGTCAGATTTAAACGCGGTGCTCCTTTGAAGCAAATGTCCAACCTACCTCTTTGCTTTGTGAGCAGCTGGAAGACGGAACTAAATCTCTCTCCACTAAATATGTTGACGGGAACGAGATGAGAAGCGGCTCAGCTTGTTTCCACAATTGTGGATAAGTGTCCACAAGCTTTACCCAAGCTAACTCGTAAACGTAATTTTTAAAGACGACATTAGCCTCACAGTCATATTTCAAATCTAAAACCTCAGTCTACAAAGAGGAAGTGAGCTTATCCATAACTTCAAAAGAGAAAGGATCGAAAATCCAAACCGGAATTTCTAATTTCATCAAATCCTTAAATCTTGATTCCATTACTGATCAAGGTGATCAGTAAAAATTAAGATTTTGTTTTCGAGAATCTCGATATCTGCCATTGAACACTTTTTTAGAGTTGGAAATTGCATTAGCTCTTTGCGACCAATGTTTGGCTTGTAGGTATCAAACTTGGCGATGAATGAAGATATGATTCCCTTAGCCCTGATAATGTTCATTTTATTTCCTTGAAGTTTTACGTTGATTTCCTACATTTTTTCAAAACTATCAGTAAGGTACGCAGTTTCCAACTTGCGTTGCTTCAAACTCTCACTTAAAACAGGATCAGTGGTGTCGAGAAACTCAGTAACCGAATCCAGCAATTCGAAGAAACGGCTCAGTTTCCTTTTGAAAGCCATCTCACAGCTGTATGTAGGAGCAGGAATTCGAAATCTTCATCATTTTCATGGCAAATTTCTTGCAACAAACGGTTATTAGGAGAATTAGCTTTTATTGATGCCAGAAATAACCAATTTTTCGCAGCCAAAAGTTGACGATGAATGACATAATAAATGGTGAGATAACTTCCGGAACTTCTTTTTTAAGGTGACCCAGAAACCCAGTATTACTACCAGATATGGTAGGAGCACCATCTGTTGCACAAGCACTTACATTTGTGAGGGAAATTTCTTTTTCCTCAAAATAATCTTTGACCAATTTAAAAATCGACGATCCTTTTGTATCTGTGTTTAAAGTTCTAGTAAACAACATTTCCTCGTTAATCTCCTTACTCTCAGTTAAGAATCTCACATAAGCTAAAGCAGCTTTGTTATCTATCACAGTTGATTCATCAATCTGCAAAGCAAATTTACCTTCCTTCAAAAATCTGATGAGTTTTGATTCAACGTCGGCGGCCATCTCATCAATACGCCTGGAAACAGTATTATTGCTCAGAGGAACAGAGTGACTTATCAGATTTCCGCCTGCGATACCAAAACATATGACGAAAACGATCCTGCACTTGAATTTTTTTTTAATTTTTAACTATCATAATTCTTTGTCTACACCAGAACCATAAGTTTCATATATATTTTCAATTTCAATCTCAAATAGCTTTTGTTATTAATATTATTGGTAATTTTTATCTTTTGAATACTCGTCGCCCCCTGATCGCCCCCCGAAGGATTATCGCCCCCTTAAGAAGCTCTATCGCCCCATTTGGGGCGATCGCCCCCAGGTTGGGAACCACTGGGTTAGAGTAACCTTGCCGTCAGGATAACCGTGGGAGGTTCTCGTGGTCTTCCTCCTCTCCATGTAAAGCAAATGCGGGTTAGTTCCATCAAAAAGTTCTCCACGAAGGCAAATTTTGCCTAATACTTGATCCAAGATTTCCCTTGTCTTCTGGCAGATAACAATTAGTCATTTATGAATATAAATAAAATAAAAAAATAAATAAAAAATGATAAAATAGACTGCCTTATTTTAAGATTTATGCATGTGTATTTGCTTAGCTAATGATTTTTTTCTTTCGAAAAATTACTAGTAAAACGTTTTCAATTAACCTGAATATAAACAAATAAAATATCTGAACACAAATAAAATATTTGAATCTCAATAAAATACAAATGAAATTTAAGAGAACACTGCGTTTATCCTAAAAACATTTTATCCCCGCATGTAAAATACACAGAGATAACAAACCAAGTTATTACATCCAAACTACATTAAGGGAATGAGGTTGTATATTTCATAGCCAGATACAGAAATACCATCGTATTAAATATTTCAATTTAACATAATAAGAGCATTTATTTTTGTTCTGCTATCTAGTAGCAAGATGTCATTACCATTAACAATAATGCGGTCATTTTTCATGGAAAAAATCTATCAATTTATTAATTTCAGGTAAATTCTCTTAGATTTTCATGATCTTCATTACCGATTGTGTGATATGTAAATGTAAACATCTGATAAGAAATAATGGAAAAGGCTATTCTCAAGATCTTGGCGAACCAAGCTCAAGATATACCTATAGATGAGAGTTTTGTAGAAAGCCGAAATTCGAACCAGAAATGGATATTTTTAGTTTTTACCTCAATCAAATAAGAAAAGAAAATGGAGGTGCTACCAAGAGGCGTAGCTAAGGTTTACAACAGTGCACAGGGACAAACCATAAGACAAACTCAGTTTTTGCACCCCTTACAATATGTTACAAGAAATAAAAGGGAACTTTAGGAACCATTTTAAATTTTAGCTATAGTAAAAACTTAAATCAACCGTATTTAGCGTTTTTTTTTTTTTTTTTTTAAAGTTATACATTGAATACTTCACTCCATTTCACAGTGCAGGTTACTAATGTAGTTTCTATTACACTCAGATGTTTTTGATTGCGTTTGTTTTTTGTTGAATGTTAAGTGGGCTCTTAAAACTCATTTTTCATTCAACATATAGACAATTCGATAATAAATTTGAAAAGAAAAAAGTGCAAAACGAACTTCATTAATAGTCTTAGTACGACAATAATAGTTAATAGACTTAGTTAAATTTTTTGGTAAATCGTATAAAAATTTTGAGGAGTTATTGGGCTTGTAATTAGCAAATAAAACTCGGTATATTTAAAAGAGAAAAACATTTTACTCTGGAATTAATTTTCAATTATTCTTCATGAATTCAGCGTTCCTCTAAAACAGTGCTTAGAGACAGATGTCCCCTTTTACCTCCCTCCCCCGCCAGCTACGTCATTGATCCTAATCAATTGGTTGTTGCATAGGAATTTTTTCCCTCAATGTTGTGAAAAACGTTTCTGACGCTACTGAAATAGAATATATGGCAATGAAAGTATATTCAAAAAATAAAAATACCCCCCCACCCCAAATTTTTTTTTTTTATTTTTGACACTGATTCTCTTTTATAAGAATGATAAACAAGCTTAAATAGTATCAAATTTTACAAAATTAATCATCACTAGTAAAATGTTTAAATTTCCCCCCCCCCTTCCTTTTTTGATTTAAATCGGTAAGTCAAGTGTCAATAGTCCAAATCATTATTTTCATTTTATTTATTTTTTTCCAATTTAAGCAGCTATTTCTAGTAGAAAATTTTACTAATAAAGATATCCTAATCAGGGCAATTTTGAACGTACTTTGCGTAACTCTAAAAACTCAGTTTAGATGGTAAAATTAATGGGTTACTTGAAAGAATCGAAGAGTAAAACGAATAGGTGGGTAAAGAAAATCTTGAAACCTCAACTGATAGGAGAAATACTAAACAGGAAGAAAGTCATCTTATTTGTGTTAACCAGCATGCCTTCCTTAGGAGCAATACCTGATATCGTAAAGAATGCGTTTTATGTCCGGCATCAAAGACATAACTAACCTTGAGACACAACTAAATGAAATTCGACGAAAACAATCTTTAACATCTAAGGAAAATTGCAGTTCTCAGATTTAAAAACACTCAAACTAAGTTGGTCTACAATTATATTTCCTACTGCAGTTAATTCAATTACCGATTCTCGTACTATAAGTCTTCATTAACATAACACTCTATTCAGGGTTGGTTATAATATAATGAAACATGCATTTTATTGCTTTTTAGAAATTTTTTAGTAACTTAAACAAGTACCATTTCCTTATGCATCAGAAAAATTGGCATTTTGGATTGGAAGGATTATCAATTTGATAAATTTTAGCTTTGATGAATTTAAACAAATAATATAAGCTGAAAGAACATAAAATAAAAATTTAATATTAATAACTAAAACTGTAAAAATGGTTTATTTGAAGCATAATATGCTTGCAGATTAATACATAATAATGCAAATATATACAAAATTGTTTTTTTAGTCACAACATCTTAGTGTTTATAATTTAATTTAGAGATCTTTCAATTGAATTCAGATATTCAAATTTATTTTTTAATAGAATTCAATGATTAAATAACTCTTTTTTACTACTGATATACAAACAACTTCGTGGCAAATTATGGGGATACTATAATTTATTAAATAACATTTAAGAATTTTAAGGGGGAAAAATTCACATAATTTAGTGTGTAAAGTTCACAAAATGTGTCTAACATGAAACATAATGTCTGAAACATGACTAAGATAGAAATTTTTTTAAATTCTAATTATTATAGATCGATAATTATATAATTATATTAAATCATTATGCAAGCTAGTTATAATTAATTACAAATAATAACTATAAAAACTTAAAAAGTCACTCCAAAACCTTCCCTCTATTATTAGTGCCTACAAAGAATACTGTTACAGGAAAGCATAAATAGTGAAATCAATAATACAATGTCAAGGCTTTTTGTTAAGTCACTGATGATAAACAAAATTACATTTCACAGGATGGAGACCTGATTTTTTAAAATCAATTTCATAAATAAAAATAATTAATTCCAGCTACAGAACCTTTTAATATCAATCCAAATTGAGATGTAATAATGTCTCATATATGATTCATATTTAATCAATCAACTGAAGACATCCACGAAAAAAACAAATTTGTCAGCTCACAGGAATGTAATATAACAATCGAAAGACAAAGTTTATTAATTTTATAAACAAAATCTCTCAAAACATTAACTTACATCCTTGATCAGCCGTTCGGGGCGTTCTAGAAGGAGATGTCGTCGTCTCATTATTAGAAGGCTGCCGCACAATCATTATGTTACCATTCTTTTCCCAGAAACGAGTACCGCGTAATATAGCGTCCATCATTTCTTGAACACTTAATAACACAATCACATCACAAACAGATGTAATCCAGATTACACTTAATGTTTAATCCAACATATAGGCGTAGTTACAACGTTAAAAAATGCACTGAATTCTTGAAGAGGACCGATGGCGGATGGTACGGGAATGGGAACTGCGGGAGTAACGGGCAACAGTTGCCCATGCGCGTGATCGAGTCATCATCCCTCCCATGCTGCCTTTCGGGATGAGGACATACATAGGGATGAGGATGATGTTCCCGAACGAAAAGGAAGGGGTGATGGACAAAATATGTAATCGCTTTTTACGTCGCGACGTTTAATAACTTCAACGTGACATCTTCAAATGTGGATGGTAGACTTTGTGGTTTCAAAAAGAGCTACCGAAAATAACAAGCGAAAGCAGACGATAATTTGAAGTTTCGCAAGATTTATTGAGGACGGTAGCAAGGACAAGATGAAATGACAAATGCAGGGATAAATAATTTTATTTCCTCAGTTTTTGATGTTTATTTTTCGTAGGACGTTTGTGAAACTAGTTGCATTCAAATTAGTTTACATTTAATACAGTATTTATCCTATTTACGGGCTCGAAGAATAAGCCCTTTTCATAAAATTTAATAAACCAGGAACCATCATATTCCTTTAAATCAAGTTCAGTTCACAGGGGGGCGCGATTATTTTTAAAATAAATAAATCCTGAAAATAGCAATTTATACAAATGAAAACCATGCAGGACATTTTGCGTTGACACATGTATTTTTGCTCCATAATTCCTAATTTTCCTTCATAATTTCTCAATGTAAAATTTAAAAAATTGTTTATTATTTGATTTTCAATAAATTATATTTTATTACATTAAGACTAGACTAATGTAACAAAATAAAAATCCATAAATAGAAAACTTGTACAATTGACTAAAATGTGCTAAATTTTCCTAGGTACATTTCTACACGGGACAGGGGCCCCCATCAGGGGGGAAGGTGGGAGCAGGATGCGCCCACTTAAAGCTTGGGGGGGAATTTAGAATTTGCCCAAGAGCTTGGGGCCACTGACACGGGAAATTAATTTTTTAAATTAAATTTTCCGAAACATTACTATTTAAACGTAGATACAAATCTTCAATAAAAGGGATAGTTAAAACTTCCCTCTGAACTTTATTTTCCGTTACTATGACGTCCATCCTCTCACCGATTCTCTAACTACCATTATAAAACTGCTTTATATATTAACGAAAGAGAATCATTCAATATTTTTTTATTACCATGCCATGACAATTGTCTATACCCTGACAACCCTTCAAAATTATCACGTTTAATACGCTTGAGAATTTTTTTTATCAAAAATGAAATAGAAAATTTTACACATTCTTCTTCTTCTTTGTCAGCGCTACAACCCCTTGCAGACCTTGGCTGCTTCAACAGCTGACAAACGCCAGCACCTCCTATCCATGGCAACTCCCTTCCAATTTCTAATCTTTAGGCTTAGTTTACACATTAGGCGTCTATAATAATTCTTGGATCGAGGGAAAAAAAAAACAAAAATGTCATCAAAATCTATCTAATCACTACTGAAGAAACCAGAAATGAAAACAACAAAACCTATTTGATTGCCAGAGGAAACAAATATAAGGTGAAAGGTGATTGTTAGACTCAACTAACGGTTTCAGAAGGCAATCAAACAAGTTTTGATGTTTTTCATTACACATCCTTAAGAGTCATTCAGTGAGATTTCTCGTGTGCATAATTACTTAAGTTTTCAGTTTTTGGACAAGGACTATTTATATATAAGCGGCTACTACAGAATACCTAAACAGGGGTCTGTTTAGAAGAAATTAAATGATAAAATATTATGTAAATAAAAATTAACTTACATCAATTTTTAAAAAAAACTAATATAAATTTAAGAATTGTTTAATGATACATAACTAAGTTGTGTTATTTAAAATATGTCAATTGAAATTCTCAAAAATGTGAGTGATTTTGTTTCCATTATTCGTCAGAAATGAATATTCTGTGTCGTGCAGCATAGGCTAAATACCAAATATTTGTACGCTGCATCTCTAACTTAGTAGCAGCAATAGCTGTTTATTTTTGAAAATTTAAATTTTTTTAAAATTATAAATTTACAGTGTTGAGCATAATCTTGTATCCATTTACAATTTAAAAACTCCTTGAAAAGGCTTTATCCAATGACAGGACCCTTTTTGCACAAATTCACAAAACAGGACCCTGGGTGAAAGAATGTAACTTAACGCTTATTTCACATTCACAAATTACGAGCAATTTTTTCACAATTTTACAAAAACAGGATCTTTCACAAAATGTCTGGACAGACCCCTGCTAATACAAGCTATTTACATTGATTAAACTGTTAGCGTCCAATAAGATGTTTTATAAACTATTGTATAAATAGTAAGAATTATTCTTAAAACTTATTTAATCTATCATAAAACTCTTACTGATTAAAAAAAAGACTCAGTCTTATATTTAGCCACGGAGAGAAAAATAGTTCCTGGCGCCATATCTATTCCATTTTACACTACGTAGTAAGTAATGAGCAATCATTCGATCCGGGAACGTGTGAAGGATCTTACGTAAATTAATCAATGACAAACTTTAACAGCTGACAGAATCACTAACAAAATTAGCTATCGATCACAAGATCAAATGTTAAGCTTATGAGTATAAATCATTTTGTTGAAAATTTTCATAGGAATATTATGTAATAAAATGTACGTTTAAAGAATTTTTAATTCGCACTTCTTGTTGCATGGGAATAAAATTTCTTTTCTCGTGTGTTCATTCAAAAAAGTTTAACGAAAAAAATAAATAAATAAATATTTTAGCCACAATTTGTTTAAGCTACATCTGATCTATTTCAATTGGACTCACTGATAGAAATATTTAGTAAAACTTTTTCAGAATATAAAATTAATATAAGGAAAAAAAATCACAGAACAAAAAAAGAAAAGAAAAAAAAAATCACAGAACAAAAAAAAGAAAAGAAAAAAAATACCGGGNCGGGGGGGGGGGAGTTATTTTACGGTAGCAATGAAAACTATAGAACACTAAGTGTTTATCTGTTGCTCTCTTTAAAAATTATACATTACATTAACAAACAATTCGATTTATGTAATTCCTGTATTGTACACAAAATATATCAATTCTATTCTTGGTCGAAAAATTAACACTGCAGTCACAAGTAGCAAGGATTTTGCGTAAAAACGTAAATTTCTTTAAGAATTCCACCTTTTCCGGATAATATAAACATTAAACATGTAATGAAAGTAAAACCATTTAAAAAAAAGGTTTTAACACATACCCCCTCCCCCTCCCCCAAAAAAAATTACAATTAATGATTAATTCGATCGTTTAATTAATACTTAATTAAACGATTGGATTAATTCGATCAATTAATTATTAGAACAGATTGGATCAACCAATTCACTGGTTATAATTGTTCTTCTCTTATTAAGTAAATTTTGAGTTGAAGATACGATGAACTTGGCTGGAAAAAATAATCATTATAACAAAACAAAAAAAAACAAAAAGTATTCCCTATCTTAGAGGATTTTAATCTCAAATCAACCATAAAAAAGTACAGTTTACCTCAAACTGAAGCATACGTGTAAAAGCGTTTTATTTCATTTGCTATTTTACGTGATTGTAAAGTTGTACATTGACATAATAAATTTGACTGGAGAAATAATCCCGTCAAAAAAAAAAGATGTAAAAAATTATCCTCCTCATTAAATATTAAAAATCGCCCTCGTAAACAATCACAATTAATCCTTTAAACCAGTGTTTCTTAACCTTTTTGATATAATGGACCCCTTTAAAAAATTTTTAAGAAGTCACGGACCACCCCCCTGTAAAAAAAAATAATTGCAAAAAACATCAATTATTAGAAAACATTTTATTTTATTATTTTAATAGTATACAAAATTTTTATAATTAAAATTTTTAATGTGAAGGTTGCTGCTGCTTTTCCTTAATTAATAAATTTAATTGGGGGATGGTTTTCAACAAAGCAACGTGTATATTATGAACATTCAATCGATTTCGATGTTATATTTTTATTGTCACAAGTTTGGAAAATTCCGCTTCGCAAAGATACACTGTAGCAAACGGAATTATAGCTGCCATAGTTCGATTCACAGGCAATGGGTAGGCTTCCAAACGTTTTAAAAATTAGGAGTAGTCAGCGGACCCCCAAAATATAACTCATGGACCCCTTAGGGGTTCATGAACCACAGGTTAAGAAACCCTGNTAATGTGAAGGTTGCTGCTGCTTTTCCTTAATTAATAAATTTAATTGGGGGATGGTTTTCGACAAAGCAACGTGTATATCATGTTCAACATTCAATCGATTTCGATGTTATATTTTTATTGTCACAAGTGTGGAAAATTCCGCTTCGCAAAGATACACTGTAGCAAACGGAATTATAGCTGCCATAGTTCGATTCACAAGCAATGGGTAGGCTTCCAAACGTTTTAAAAATTAGGAGTAGTCAGCGAACCCCCAAACTATAACTCATGGACCCCTTAGGGGTTCATCAACCACAGGTTAAGAAACCCTGCTTTAAACTAATTTATAGTTTTAATATAAAAAATTGTCTAAGATATTTAAGAAAAAGAAGAAAAACTACCTTCCCTGATTTTGCATTTAAGTGAAAAAAAATGGCGACAAAAAAAATTGCAGCTATTTTTTTCCAGTTACGTAGATGTACGAGATAATATAAGGCGGAAACAATCTAAACGAAATACTAATTACACGCTTAAAATGGCCTAATGACTTTGAAACGATAGTGATGGATTTTCTCGTAAAAATATAAACGATAAGATAGAAAAGAAAGATAGCTTTTTCTTAATCATATTTTACAAGATAAATGTGTTCCCTTATGTCCAGTACCATGAGCAAGTGTAATTATAATTAGGGTGATTTAACGAATGAATCGCGATAAGAATACTGTCACAAGGCAGTTTTAAAAACAAAATTAAATTCCTGAATACCAAGAAAAAGGTTGAGAACGCCTACGTGAATTCACTAAATATACCAGACGAAATTATAATAACAGCAATTATTAAATATAATACACATATTTAACAGTTTTTAAAAAAAAAATCTTAAAAATACAATAATCTAATACAAAAATCTTAAATCAAAAAGTAGAAGAAAGTATCTTAAGTTCTTTGCCAACCCGCTCAACGTAACTATTATGTTGGCTGGTTGTAAAGTAATCTTATTATATTTATAAATATAAATTAGTAACAATTGGTCGAAAGTGCTTAGTATAAAATATATATCTTAAAAGTACTAACGAAGCCCAGCGAGGAGATAAAGCAGCAAAAAACATTAGATTGGATTGATAAGCTCGTTCTTCGCGTTCTTATTTAAAACTTGCAAATTGAAAACTCTTAGTTTTACCTGCAAATATGTACTTAATGTGCTTTGAATTCTATGTTTTAACCGTTTTAATAATATGATAGATAATCATAAAAATGACCAATAATTAGGTTGGTTATGACAGATAAAAGTATGCTAAAAATGCAGGAATTTATTTTAGCTGATTTCGCAGCTGATTTAAATCGATTTTATAATTATATACAACGTATTAATTATATATAAAATACGTAGGCCCATTTGATTGAAACGCAAAAGTTTTTTTATTTTTTAAGCTCTATCAAAAGATGCTTTTATTTAAAAATGCAAAAAAAGAAAAAGAAAAAAAGAAACACATTTTTTTAACATAAACCAATTAAAAATATAATAAATTTAACACATTAAAACAAAAAAATTAATTCCTCGTATTCCTTAGACTGTTAACCATAAAAAAAATCAGTCAAAAAATGAGTTCAATCGATTTTGGTATTTTTTTCTTTTCAACGCCAATTGGTTGGTGTCTCACAATACGATGGTAAGAAGTAAAAGAAATAAAATAAAAAGTAACATGAGTTCTGCATTTATTCAACTATTTTACAAAATTGTCAAAACTTTCAAAGAACATAAAATTAGAAAACATAGCCTAAAATGAATATTTTCGTTTCTGGCTTATTAGAGGAAAGGTTAATAACCTTTAAATGCAACCCACGGAATATTTTTATAACATTTCCATTTTTGAATGCCTTTACGAACATTGGCAACACACGAACATAGGCAACACAATCAAGAGAGACGCAAAAGAGCCCAAGACGCAAGAGGAAATTTAATTCTTCCCCCACTCTACTCCAAACCACTTCAGACTCAACAATCGATAAAAAGGCTTTCATCGAAAACCCTCCTGCAAGAGACAATAATTCACACACATACCATCCAATCCCAAGAGAGTTAGTTTAAAAAAAAAAACTTTCAAGTTTTCTACCTCTTCTATAAGCTGATGAAAGCTGGGATGACAAACTCAAGTATTTAAAAAGGATTTAGTCTTTTATTTGACATAAAGTGGATATAATAAACCTTTGAAAATTGTTTAAGTTTTTAAAAGTCTATATAGTAAAATTTTCACATTATAAAAAAATAAAACTATTGCATTTTTTGATAGTTTATTATATTGAACTGATTTTCGTAAAAATGCAAAATTTACAGCATAATATGACGAACGTACGCAGCTGTGACATGTATGAACAAGTGAACTTGTGCATACATGTCACACTATGGTACTTGATTAATGGTACTTTCAATATAAATAGCTGAAATTGCAACTTGTTTAGCTGTAATAATATTTAATGAACGTAGCAATGGTCTATTGGCAGCTTTGGAACAATTGAAAATAAATATTATTGGCCAGCAGCCAAAAAATGAGCTCTCAATGAAGATGACCGCCAGAATTTCGGCTCCTTGTCTCTAAAAACACGAGGCGTCACATGAGAGAAGATCGACAAGAAAAAGGACCAGACTAACACATTAGACTGCTGAAAATGATGAACACGCATCCTATTGATATTTAGTTGCAAAATTTTATATATTTAAATGGAAAATTGATCACAAAATCTAAAGTACAATTTACTTGAAACTCTAACTTATTTTATGTAATATCTTGAATTTTATTTTTCAAAACATCGCCATTTTTTAAACTTTTTTTTCTTCTAAAATCCATCGTTCAACGAAGACTGACGTAGTTTAAAAAAAAAAAAAAATCAAAGCGTAATCAAATTGGGATGATTTTTTTTTCAACTTAAGAGTTCAACAAGTTATGGATAACTTAAAAAATAAGTTATGAACATTATATTGTATAATCTTTAATTTTTTTAAAAAATATTTTTGTATAAGAATAACTATCTAGAGTAGCGATGCACAATTTCTATTAGAAAGGTCCCCTAGTGGTAAAGAATCGGGTAACGGGAATCGGCTATATACATTATTTGATAACAAATCAGAGCGATATCAATTTGTCGTGAAAATTAATGTAAATAATAATTTTATTTTAGAATTAAAACATAAATTAGAATTTGCCTTCCTCCCCAAAATTAAATTTCTCTTTGGAAAAATTCACTATATAACTTCCTTATAACGTTAATTACATATATTTGTAATTTTTAAATAAATTGAATTACATTAGTTTTAAAAAATTCTGGCTCAAAGAAATTTTCTGTAAAAAAAAATTAAATAAATAACTAAAGTTTTTGTGTTTGTAGACAGTTTGAATTTATAATTAATATTACGGCATTCTGGAAGTTTAATGTAATAATTTCGAAACCTTATCAAAATTAATATAAATAATTTTTAAAAAAAATTATAACACTTTGTTATTCAGTTTTTCTCTCTCCAATTTTTTTCTTGCCCCCCCCCCAAGACAGGGGTGGTTACACACTGGTGCTTGTTACACAGGTTACAATTCTATTCACAAATTAGTTTTTAACGGATAAAACGGAAATTAATTGAACATTATTAGCAATTATTGTCTTAAATTCCACATAAATGAACAGTACGACAAAATTTTCAATTCAATATAATTTATTTCGAAAAAAATAAGAAATAAAAAATGAAAGCTTTCGATGCTTAAGAAAATTGTAAAGCAAACAAGCTTGTAAAAGATGTTACAATTTTACAGAAGAATAGCTAAAGTGATTGTTTTATGAATGTCGAATTAAAATCACATACATTATATAGAGTAAAAGTGACGATCACCAATAAAAAAAAATTTGAAACTTTTAAAGAATTAAAATATTCCAAACATCATTTTGACCCAGATTATAATCTCCCTTTTTAATACCTGCATCAAATAGACACAATGAATTATGAAAAATGAAAGAACATGAACATTATCATGAGAAAAAAAAAGCCCCACCCATAACTTAGCCACCCGCGAACGGAAACCATAGAACCAAATAAACGCTGGGCGATTATATAATGGTTTCTGACGTCACTTTGATATGACGCATACTGCGAAGACCCAACTCTAGGGCCTCCTGCAACACTTATTATTGCCAACGTGGGTTTTATCGGAATCGTAAAGAGAGGGAGAAAGTGGGGGAGGGAGGGTGTATGCACCTCTGAAGAAAGTGTAAGTTTTTATAAACAAAACAGTTTGAAAAAGGAGAGGAAAAAAAAAAAGTTGTGTTTATCTGAAGAATTGTGAAGGAATGATTCATGGAAGCAGCAGTATCTTATCTGTAGGATAAAAGTTGGTTGAGCTTGTCAACATAGAATACATAGAACTAAATAATAAATCAGGCACTATCAATATGACCGAGAAAAGGAAAATCGTTTATGAGTTAAACACTGAAACTAATGTGATATTTAATAACGATATTTAATTATTTATTTTGGATAATAAAATCAATTAGCGTGAAGTGAAACTATTTGAAGACACTTAAGAGTAGGTGGTAATTGTAAAATCTAGTTGTTAAGTGAGATTTATTTAATACGTTGGAAGTGTTGAATAAAAATTCTTTTTTTTAATTATTTCGAGGTATAATCTGAATAACAACTAAGTTATTTTTAAAAAAATTGCCTATTTGGCATAGGAAAGATTGCCAAAAGCGTGTTGACACAGTTCAAAGAGTGCAACTTTTAACACTTTTCATTCATTTTCTTTTTATTAACTATACCATTGTCCATATATACACTTTTTAAATGTTATCTTCCCTCAACAGAACTAGACTAAAGTATTAAGATGCGATTTAGGTATTTAAGTCTGATGGGTGTGACCCAGTACCGAGCAGAGGTGAGTATGTCTTGGGTAAATGAGATGCCCTTTGTAAAAAATAAGTATTGGCTAGAAAAACAGAACAAAATTTTTAAATAACGTCCTTAACATAAATTTTTAAAATCCTCGTCAAAAATGTAAAAAAAGGGCTCACATTAGAGGTCTTCGAAAATAAAAAAGAAACAAAAAACACTGTCGAATGGCTCGTGAGAAAGTAGGGATAAAAACATTGAAACCAGTTTGATTACCTAATCAAATCAAGAGATTTTACTAACATTCGCTTTTTAACTAAATTTATTGTGGTTAAATATATTTTCCTACTTAAAATAGCTATTAGTTAGCGATCTCTTATATTTTATAAATTTTTTACTGCATTTTTGGCTAAAAATATAAAAATGCACAGCAAACGGAATTTTTTTCCCTCCTTTCTTTTCAAAGCTTCATCGGAATTTTTAATGAAAAAAATTAATGCGTTAAACATTAAAAAGCATATAACCTATATTAAATAGCAGTAAAAACCATTAAATATACTAATTTTAAAATTGCAAGAAAAATAGATCTGTGTCTAAGCTATGTCTAAAGCTCCCACCTCCGAAAAAAAAAAAAACAGATTTAGCTAGTTATAAAAAATTTGTCAGAAAGAAATACTTATAGCTTGAAGTAAAAGAAAACAAATAAATAAAATCAAGGAGTTGAAAAAGGGTAGGTGGAAGGCGTTTCGTGGCAAGCGTTCCTTCCCTAGCAATCTCATTTTAAAAAGAAAACAGAGCTTTTTTCATTCTGTTAATTTACATACACAATACATTAACAATTTTTAAGAAATATTGAAAGCACGTTCACAGATAAAGCACTCAGAATTCCTATAAAAATTTTTTAACTAACTAAATTAATAACTTGCTTGACCCCAAAAAATTTGCTTCCTCATAATGCTTACCCTTAACTTCCTCATTACCTCGGTCCACATATAAGGACCTTCACTTCTTAGCTTCTAAAAACACACTATAAGAAAAGTTATAGTTTTACCTTAACTGAAACATTCGTAGATATGTAAGCTTTCTGGGGATTCCGCAGTAGAAGCAGAATATGCAAGTTATTTGGGTATAATTAATTCCACATAAACAGAAGGTTGGGATTTCCGAAAAATGACACTAAATCCACGTGTTCGAATATGTAACTAATTTTAAATATTATATAATTCAGTTATTCTGCAAATAGTTTTCTTTTCTTTTGACTTAGTAGTTCCGTGATCTGTAGGAAGCTTTTAAATTTATATTTACTTAATATTTAAAAATAATACAGTCAAGAACATGCAAGTCTACGTATTATGAGTATTCAATTTTATATCTATTTAGTACCATTTTTATATGTCTTCTACTTAATAGTTTAATATTATGGTACGTACACACATACATTTAACTTTTTTTTCTTTCTTCCATAATTTTGAAATTTTACCCCCGAAAATTAAATATTTTTTTATAACTAAAGTTAGATTCTTTTCTATTGTTATTTATTTTGTGTGGTGTGCATAATTAAAATTTTTGAAATTGAGATTTAATGCAGTAATGCATTGACAAGCATTGGCATTGCACTTAGTATAGCATATAATTGTAAAAAAGCTTCGTATCTTTAAAAATAAAAAATTCTAAATAATTAATAAATCTAGTTATCATTGTGTTAAAATAGACCATATTATAACAGTATACATGCTTGTTCCTATTTTAGATGCAATTTAACACTTAAATAAATATATATTACTTTATTTAGTTAAAACCTGAGGTCCACGTATGTGTACCTAAAATTATTAGCCTCCCTGGTAGCACAATTCAGATTTTGTTTATCTTATTATGGTTTATGGCAGTAAAATAGAAATTCGAAACTGTAAAATATATTTTTTTTGATATATTCCTCTTTATACCTCAGTAGTGAAGAGATCAATCTAGGGGTTTTACTAAGGTAAATATGGGTTCCACAACCCTTAGGCACACTAGTGATATACCCTAATTTTGTTCTTTCCTTTTTCTTCTGTTTTTATATTAAAACGATTTATAATATAACCGATTTTTCTAATTTCATTACCATAACCGATTCAGTATCGACCTCCCCATTTAGAAAATGAAATATAATCTAAATACAATTACAGGCTTCAAACATGTTTAAAAAAATTTGTAAAAAGTAAACAAGTCTTCTAGTTGAACACTTAACTTTCCTCCTACACTCATTCCAATTTAATCCTATCTTCAAATTATTTAATGGCTATTCAAATTAATATTCATAACAGCCAATTCCTTAATCACTAATCCCAATTATCAATTCTTTAATTTCCTCACAGTTTAATTCATTTATCTATTCATTCACTTATCCATTCATTCATTAACTAATTGCTTTCCCCTCATTCATAAATTTATTCAATAACTCATTCGCTGCTTAATTCGCCCTCTTTCACTCATTTCATTTACTGTTAGTCGCTTTACGCTTTAAAAACCACAGCTTTTTGTGCATTCCAGACTCACTAACTTGATGCGAATTATTCAAATTTGTTCAGGTTTTTTCCTAGATAAATACGAATCTCTCCCTCATGCCATTAGTCAGAAAGTTCTACACTTTCTGCTAGTTTCTAATAAAACTATATTCTCCTTTTTTCATTGTAATTTGTCAATCTTTTCCTGGATAAATGATATCCTGGATATCATTTATCCATTATAAATGATTTCCTGCATATGAATCCTTTTTGCCATTAGCCAGAAAGTCCTACACTATCTGCTAATTTCTAATAAACTATGACTCCTAGTCATTTTTTAAACCTTTTACCTGCTTATATTATTTTGGTTGGTATCTAAATCCTTATCAAATCCACTTGTTCAACGTGATCGAAATCAGATAATTTAGCATCCTCCATTTCATTTTGAAAATTCAGTTAAAAAATAAGCTTTTCTCATTGTTTTATGACATAAGTAAGCAGTCTAGAATTAAAAGTAGTGTGGGGAGAGTAGTTACAGACCATGTCAACCGTCATCTATGAAAAGGTACCTCGACATAGAGTCGAGTTAGCATGTCTTATATACTAGTGAATTGTAGTTGTAATTTTGCAGTGGTAGATACGCTACAGTACTCCCCCACTAGAATTATATCTGTGATAGAATTCGATGAACGAATACCACTAGTTGATTCATTGCTGTTTTGTGAGAAGCCGGGAGAGCTGTATTAAGATCACCGTATTTTTTTAGTGCTGAATGTGAGAGGTGTATTAACTTCACGGTCGTAGTCGCTCCTCTGTTTCCGTTAGCAGTCGAGTAATCACAAGTTTGCAAGCCGACATTGTGCGTGATCGAGACTGAGTAGCAACAGTGCGAGGAGGTGGATAATGTCGCTGTCACAAGTAGCAAGTCAACTGTTCATCCATCGAAGTAGGCGTTACTGTCTAGGTAGGCGTGTTCATATCAAAGTGGGCGTTACTGCCAAGGTAGGCGTGTTCACATCACGTCCGAAGGTCACCAATGTGGGGAGAGTAGTTACAGACCATGTCAACCGTCATCTATGAAAAGGTACCCCGACATAGAGTCGAGTTAACATGTCTTATATACTAGTGAATTGTAGTTGTAATTTTGCAGTGGTAGATACGCTACAAGTAGCTTCCGACTAGCAATGTACACTTATCAAATTCTAACTGATGCAATTTTACTAAAAGGAATATATAAACTTATAAAAGGTTGAGACAGTTAAAAATGTGTTCAATTTCATTAGGTTTTAAAATCAGGCAAATATTTGCAATTGCATGATACCATAGTTCATTTTAACACCATATCTCTCATCCCTAAAGCAGAAAGTGCTGAAAATTGAGATGCAAGTAGCAAAACAATTTAAATCTTATATGTGTTTATCTTAAGTTTTTATTCCCATTCATTATGAGTACATAAATTTATATTCAAATAATTAAGGTTACTTTTTGCAATTTTAGTTTGAAAAATGAACTTACTATTCAGAAGATGGTTTTTAATTACTGAGAGTTAAAAAATTTTGGCAGTATCTGCAAAATAGTGGCAATTATAAGTATCTTTTTAGAACTTTAGTAATAATTCTGTCTCTGGGCTTTCCATTTTTGTAATTACACTATAGGGAAACTTTTATGCCCACATTTCCTTGATTTTCTCAACTATTAGGTAATAAAGAAAGGATGCACAACCATTTTAAGATAGTGGGTCACAGAAACTACAAAATACATTGAAGGCCAACATTAATATGCTGTAATCATAAAAATACAGGAAATATTTAGGATCTCTTTAAAAGTAATGTGAATGAGTTTAAAATATACTACATATTTTTTGCTTGTGTTAAGATAATAAAAATACTTAATGCAAATAAATTTAAACAGACATCCTTACATATTTAAACAAACATTACAAAGCAAATTATTGTAAATTTATAGGCATACAACAAAAAAGGTAATTTAAATTTACATTTATACCAAAGTCAACATTCACTATTATTCAGAAAACATAATTTCTTACTAATACAGTAGAACAATATCATAGCTGTTCATAGAATTTTTAAATTAGAATTTTTATTTTATCTTATTGATTTGTGAAATTTTATTTAATTTAATTCATTTGTAAAAATTTAAGTAATTACATTTTACAGCAAAATTTGAATCCTTTGCCTAAATAAAATTTTCATAGCAAAATGGTCACAATCTGACGCCTTCAGAAAGACTAAACTAGATCAGCAACTTTCTGCTACAGAACGTGACTGAAAAAAAAAATTTACTTTTTTTCTTTTTATTAATATTTTAGACAGTTCAGGAACATTTGTTTCTGTGCTTTTTTATGGATTAAAGGGCCAGTTTTAGCCAAAGAGTCATAAGTTGAGCATCCAGGGCCGGATTATACCTTTCGTAGGCCCTAGGCACAGAGCCGGATTATACCTTTCGTAGGCCCTAGGCATAGCCGTNGCATCCCATCACTGATATTTTTATTTTAACAAATAAAAAGAAAATATATTTAGATTAATCATTATACATTTTTTCTTACCTAACCCCCTCCAAATCACTATAATACTACTGAGTTAGAGAAGAAAAACAAATATATTCTATATTTAACAATTATAATCCTGGTAGCAAAATCGGCATAGTAAATTTGCACTATCTCCAAAAATTTAAATTTGGATATGGCTTCAATGCAATATGACATAGGTTATTTTTTTTTAAAAACTAAGCTTAATTGCACATACATATTTATCATAACTTGCAACTATTAAATTTAATTAAGTATATATAAGAACTTTATTACTGCTTTACTTTACTTTGAATTTTATACTATCATACAATAATCATTTTTGCTAAAAGGAGAAAAAACATATGTATAAACAAAGCTCAATAAAGGAATCATAAAAAAAGGATGAGCTCTCGCAAATGATACCAAAATAAAATCTTTTGATTTTAGGGGGGGAAATGAATGGAATTGTAATTTATAATGTTTTGATTGGTGTCTATTTAAAGTTTCTTCAAATGAAATTCATTACCATACCAGACAAATAAAACAATAACTAGAAAAATGAACATTAAATGTCTTTCCTTGGTATCCAAGTAAAAAAAATTTAAAACTATTCCATATTTTTAATAAATGAATCGATAAAATTGTTTTCTTTTTCAAAGATAGTAAAAATCTTAAATTTTTTATTCATTCTCAGTATTTATTCGAGCAATAGCTCTGTGAATTTCTGCTACTGGGCTATTAATAAAAATATATTTATATTGTTCAAAATACTATGTACTTGAATTTCAAATATAATATAAATAAAGTTAAGAATTTTCCATATTCTTCAAAAACAAATAAAAACTAAAGAACATAACTTTTAACTTCTGAGCTTTAATGATTATTTTAAAACATAACAATCAGTGGCTATTGATCAAAATTATGCTACACAACAAAGGTTTAACATGTAGGTTTTATAAATTTACTCATGAATAAAAGAAATATTCTTCTCAAAAATCGGAAAAATGATTTTTAATGAAACATAATTTATTAAGTCACATCAGCCATACAGTCAGTTATTTTATATCTTACTTGGGATTAAAAAAAAAAAAACTAATATTTACAGGAAGCTTAATTTTTAAAAATTTAATATAAATTTTAAATAAGTTAACAAAAAGCAAAACAAAAACATTTTTAGTATAGGGAATAGCTTTTACAAAAAAAAAAATCCAATTTACTAATCATTCTAATTAAATAAATAAATAAAAAAGAGTTAAACCATGTTGCAGCAAAATTTCATGAAAAATAATATAAAAATAACATAAACATAAGATTCAGTGGCTAAAAATCAGTCAGTATACAAATAAAAAATCAACAGAGGGCATGAAGGTGTTTTTTAATGTGGATTAACAGTTGACACAAATTAAATCTTTATAATAACTTTGTCATTGCAAACTTAGACTTTATAAAAGGTTTAAAAATTTATATCGGAAAATATTAATGATTAGTAATAGATAAAACATAAGAATAACACTATCCTTTTAATAAAACTAAAATAATTTATACCGATATACAAGGACTTATTGCATAAAGAACTGTAAAATACCAATAACATGTCATATAGTTTTGTTTATCGTAGTTTCATTTTGTAAGAAGCGAGGTAGGGAAATCTAAGAACACCATTGAGTTTGGAAAAAATAAATATAGCGTTCCATACACACTATTTCAGTTTGTACTTATACAGGATAAGAATTTTAAACACGAATATAAATAAATTTCAAACACCGTATTACTAATTTGAAAGAAAAAATAGGCAATTGATATTCAGAATCAAAACAAACACTCACTCAATTATTGTTGAGCAAGTCCTCTAAAATCAAGCAAGAAATTTTCATAGTCCGAAAATTGAACCATAACTGGCACATCCATGTACGGTTATTTGACTAGAACTTTAATATTTAAGTTAAAAGAGATAATATACAGTAAAAGAATCCTACATTTGGACTCAACACACTTTACAGATGTGTCAAGGAGACAAAACCAAAACCGCAAGTCCCCTGCAATGAAGTTGAAGTATATGTCCCTCCCTGACATTTTGTTAATATTGATAAAGGGCTATTCTCACTGCATGTGAAAAATTCGTAGATGTAAATTCAGAGATCCAATCGGAACCTGAATGGGGAATTGTTCGCCATTAAATATTTCTCCACATCTCTACCAATTCTTTTTCTCAGAATTCAGCATTTACTGATATCTTAAACTTGTGTTTCGTCCCGCAGTGGGCTGATCGTTAGAGCAGATCACCGAAGTCAGTGTGCGGGTGGGTGACCACTTGGCTTAGTCTGCGTAGGGACCGAGGGTGTGCGGTATGGGTTCTCGTTAAACTGTTCTACCGTAAAGTGCTCGACTTCACGTGCAGGTCGTCGGGCTACCGAAGCGGGGGTGCCATCCCCACTGCAGAGGATCAAAATTGTGATGGCATGTCTTCGGATCATCCTCAGGGATGTTTCCCAGACCGTCGCCAATAGCCCATTGTGCAGCTCTAGTGTGACGTAAATTAACTACAGCTACACCAACAACTTGTCTTTCATTCCACGGTCCATGGAGACTGGTAGAACCCTTTACAAATTCCTCCAAGCCACAAACCGGTTTGACTCTTCACTACAACCTTCTGCTATCTATTTAGCCCCAACCGTATACTTCATTAATGAAAATAGAGAGCTATAAGTTAATGCAAGAGTACGTCGCACTTTTCTACCATTCCACAACTAAAAACANTAGTAAATATATTTTATTCTATATATTTATTGCTGCCTTTTCTCTATATATTATTAAATGCTCGTTAAATACTATTACAAAGGATTGCATAAACATATTTAAATTTAAAAATCATTCTCTATTCGGGTTTCCTCTGGTAATCCACCAGTCATTGCACATTTTGACATCAAATAAAGATTTTCGTTAGTCAAATATTTTAAAGAAATGATCATTCAACTCTTAAGGAGGTATAAATTTCTAGTGAAAAGGCAGATAATAAATATTTTGAATAAAGTATAGTCACATACCCTTTATGTAATCCTTGATTAGTTTTGGATAAATTTGAAGTAGTCACATTTTTGAAATGCCATTTCTCGCCATTTTCTATCGCGTAGTCATCTGACTAAGAAGGACAAGGAGGAGGCGTTACTCATTATGATTAGTATACTGCGCATGCTTGAAAACATGCCTTGAGGGATCATCCTGTTTCCTGAGGATTCACAGGCATCCTCACGCTATACACTACCTTATTTTTTTTAATTAGTATGAAGAAAACTATGTCTGTTATTTGAAAGTTGTTTGATGTCATTAAGCTCAAAATGGCTGGATATCGAGGAGGTCACATACTTAGGATAAAACTAAAAAATTTCATGTGAGTATTAAATTAAGTTTTTCCCTAAAGAGAATTTTTTTTATTTTTTATAACTGGGGCTGATTGTGTAAGTCTTAATGTTGTGAAAATTGTGCCCGATTTTATTTAGGTGAAAATCTTTGTTTCTTTCCTCTGGGAATAAGTAGTTTTAAATGAATTTTTGGAATTGGAAGATCTCCTTATAGTAGGCCGAATAATCTCCAAATCTTGACAACACAAAATACTTGCTCCTCGAAAAACTAAAAAAAAAAACATTACAATGATGGGGGAAGGGTATAGTTCCTGGGAGTATATCTCCTCTGAAATTGTAAGACTTAAAAGGGTTTAAATCTTATAAAAGCAATTCGAAAAAAATATCTCCTTTTGAAACCAAAAGAATCATAAAATTTTGTTCTTCTAGATAGGGGAGATGATGCACATCATTTTAAAATGTATTTTTGAAGCACTTGAACAGCGCAGTTATGCTGTTAACTGTAATTAAAAGGGATATGGGAAGGCAATATTTCTGTATTGTTCTGTAGCTGCAATCGCCAAGGTGCTTAATAGATTTTAAACATACAAATTATTTTGAAAAAGAAGTTTAGAGGTTTGCCCTAGTGTGACTATGGGTTATATCATTTAAGTTGGTCCCTTTCTGTGTTTTTTTGTTTTAATTTCATGTTTGCTGCCCAGAAATTGCCAAGGCTCAGAGATTTTAATGCTGCAGTTCAAGAGACCATGATATTCCTCATAGAAAAGATAACCATATCTAGATCTACTCCAAAATTATCACCAAGTTTTGGCACTTTAAAAACCTTCACATTTTTTTAAAATTAATAAAGTTTAAAATCTTTTGGCAATTATAGTGGGCCATTGCCTATTTCTGCCATAAAAATTTTGTGTTTTTACAAAATTTATGGTTTGACTGGGGGTGGTAATGGTTTTTTTGGAGCCACGATGTCTCAGGGGACAGAGCCTTTGCCTTCCAATGATGTGAACCGGGGTTCGATCCTGGAGATGGCTGGTTGATACGAATTCCGCATCAGGCTTGGACTGACCACAGTGCTGATGTGAAATGTCCTCAGTAGTAGTCAGATCATGGGTTACAGTCTCCTTGCCATCAGGCTAACCATGGGAAGTTCTTGTTGTCTTCCTCTCCACGTAACGCAAATGCAGGTTAGTTCCATCAAAATGTCCTCCACGAAGGCAAATTTCTCCCAGTACTTGATCCAGAGTTCCCTTGTTTTCTGGATTGGGTTTAAAATTACAAGGCTACAGAGTTATACATTAGTAGTCGTAAACTTGAAATTTGGGTTGGCTGTTGAACGACGGTTATAAAATAAAATATATAAAATAGTATTTTTATGTTTCTTACATGTTACAGTTGTCACCATAACTTTAAAAAAATTTTGTCACATGTGTCAATATGAAAATTTTTCCTAAATTTCTTACTATTTTATTTTTGTAAAGAATGAAATTATAATTACTTATTTTTTGTAAACAGACAAACTCTTAATTAGATTTTAGTTGTACTTTTTTAACCTATTTCTTATCTTTGTGTCAACTAATTTAATCATTATAATTGATAGTAATGAAGATCAATTAGTTTGCATTCTAAGCATAGAGATTTAGTCTTGTATTAATATTTGACAAAATAAAGAACTGTTTGGCCTAAATACTATTTTTGTTGAATTGGTTGATCCTGGATCCTGGTTGGAATTGAAGATCCTGATTTTACGACAGCAAATTACTGCCGGGGCTCATTCAAGTCAAGATTTGTGAGTGGAAGTGAAGTTGATTGCAAAGTATCTGTCCTGTATGCCCATTGAACCTGATTATTTGAATAGATATACTAAAAAAAGAAGATTCTAAATTCTCGTGTTAACTTACCTGTAAATCTATGTCTATGTTTTTATTGTTTCTTTCGCAGTTATTTATAATTTTTTCCACATGGATTTCAAATGCTGATATTTTATTTCATCGCAGTATTACATCATGCTCATGCATCATGTCTAAAATTTGGGTTATTACTTTTTGAAGTATTTGATTCACAGCAATTTTATTGTAAATTCATGTCATTTTCAGATTTTTTTTAGCCATTTCAGCATAGTATTTCGATATTTCTAATTAATACGATTTTATTACTACATTCTAACTTCAGAATTGGGGAATAATTGTTAACAATTTATTTAAAAAATCACTCGCATTTTATTCCATTAGGATTGTTACTAGCAAAATTTTGTCTAGGTTCAGATTGATGTTTTTGAGGTATTTGACTATTGCCGAAAAGAAGTTTTAAATATGGTGGTTAAAGCTGCTTTAGAGTGTCAATTATCAAAAACTTGCCTGTACTGTCTTTGCAAAAATGAAAAAGAGGAAAATCTGAAAAGAGATAAAAAGGATTGCCTAGATAAGGATTTAAATTTTGCCGTTCTCAAGGAAAAGAAAAAAACTGGGGATCAGTTTAAGAAAGAGCCATTACTAAGAAATATGTTTGAAGAAGACTTGTCTATGCTATACTGTTACTGGTAATGAATAATCCTTCTTAATGCAAGTTTTTCAAGGATTATTATAATTTATACTTAACTCACTTTAATTTTGACAATTTAGGTAATTTTCTCGTGACCTTTATTCTTGAAATGGCAAGTGCATATTTCAGAAATGGCATCAAGTAATTTTCACAACTGATGTCATTTTTGAAGTATGCATGTTTCTATTTCATAGTCTTCATAGTCTTGACAGAATATTCAATAACAGGCAACATTTTTTTTTATCAAAAAAATCATCACTAAATATTTTATATATATAAATAAGTTTAGTCATTATTGAAAAATAATCAAAACTTAGCTGCTTAGCTGATTTGTAATTTCAGAATTAATGCTTGAATAGCATCAAGTCTTAATAATATTTGTTATTGTCTCTCAGGTAGGTATATGTTTATATTTTGCTAACAACAAGAATCTTTTGTATTAGCTACTAAGTTTTAAAAGATTCTATAATTATTTCGTTGGTTTACTTTTTGAGAATGTGGTATTGTGATAATGTTCTACTACTTATCATGAACATTAGCTATTTATTATTTTTAATAATAGGTTATATTCTTTTGATTTCTTTTTAAATCAAAAATAAATTTAATGTCCTTTTTTCATTTTCCTGGTTTGTTCAAGGTAGTAGTTCTTAAAAGATCTCTTGTAAGTCAATCTCTTCATTCCTTTTATCAATCAAACATTCTCTTTTTCCTAGGCAGATTTTGTCTGATCATGTATGATTAATTATATAATTATTATTTCCTGTGTTTGTTCAGTAAAGTTTAATTTTCGCTCTTTTTGTTCTGGATTTTTCAAGGAAAGGTTGATTCGCATTTAAGGCGAGTCTGCTTTGCCGTACTGGCAGCTCTTTACCTAAACTTAATCCTAGATTTGTAAGCTAATTTTCTTTTAATTTTAAATAATCTTCAAGTAAAATAATGTTTTATAATGATATTATTTATTATAATTTATTATGATAAAAAATGCAAAATTTTTAGGTATTAAGATTAATTTTGTAATGGTGATCTTACTTTTTGTTTAATATTTATTGGTTTTGTATTTATCCTGCTTTAAATATAATTTAAATTTACTTCTTATTAACTGAATATATTTTTAAGTTAATTAAAATTTTAATTAAGTCCTGAAAAAAATGCAGAAGTTTTAATAATTGTTAATGTTTTGATTTTTGTTGCTTAAAAGAAGTGTTAAGTAAAAGTTATTTATAAAATTCATGTACCTGAACAAAGATTTGACTAAAGTTATTGCTAAGTTCTTTGTAGGAAAGTTATATTATGCAAAAGTTTAAAGAAAAAAAGATTGTTTGTTAAAATTTGTGAGTTGTGAAGTTAACAAAATTATAGTCAAAGAGCAAAATAGTTAGCTAGTTATAGTTACCAAGTGGGGCTGGGCAAGAGGAGATATCTGTCTCCTGGCTCCTTCCTTCGATGGGTGTCAAATTCATGAAAAATAATTAAAATTAAATTCTAGAGTAAAGTGCCTTTCTCTTTCAAATAGCTCCAGTTTCATTTTCTTGTTGTGGGCTCTGTAACTTTTTCAAATTTTTATTTAATTTTCCTAAAAGTTAAACAAGATGTCTAATACTGTAGTTTGTATTGCACATAGTTTTTTTAAAATTATTCCTTTTAACAAATTTGCAATATGTTGCGTAAAAAATGTCTTGCAAAAAAATGCCTACCGCAAAAACTTTTTTGTGTAATAGAAACTTCATTCCATGCACAGTTAAATTTTAAAATGAACGAAATGAAAATTTATGAAGTTACTTAATTGTTATTCAAAGTTGGTAAATCTTATTTATAGTAAAAAGGAAAAGAAAAACAATACCAAGTGCGATTGATTTAAGTTTTCACATTGTCCAACATGTAAAGTGTTTGAAAAAAGCATCTTTTCAAGTCTTAAACCATATTTAAAGGGGCGTAAAAACTGAGTTTGTGTTTGGGTGCTATAAGCCCTAGCTGCTATGTCTCTGGAAGACAATATTGAATTGAATTTTCAACATTGAAGTTTATGTATTTATAAATTACTATAATAATTAATTAACTTAAAGTAATTACTTAAAGGTGAATTAAGCTCACAAATCATTTCTAATTCTAAATACATGCTTTTTTCTCCTTTTTTTTATTTCCTACTCCTATTCTACATTAAATTTTTACTTATTCCAAATTTTTCTCTAATTACTCTCTTAAAAAATATGTTCACCGTAATCAAGCTACAGTCAGTGACCAGTTGATTGTCCACTTTGATCAGCACGCAAAGGGACCAAGGTGGTTTGGGTCGTCGTTAAACTGTTCTACTGTAAAGTGTTCAAACTAAATTTTATGGCATGTCTTCGAATTATTCTCTCGGATGTTTCCCAGAATGTGGCCGTCCATTGTTTAGCTGTAAGTCTACGTAAATAAAGTACTACTCAAAATATGCTAAGCACTTTTTGGATAATCATTTAGTAAGTTGGTAGTGACAGCAATGTTATGTGTCACTATCAATGTTAATTTCTTGTAAACTTTAACAAATTTAGTTGCAATATAGATAATAAATGATAGAATCTTTTATTTTTGTTTTATTTTTATATTGCTTATGTCCTTCACCAATGATGTGATCTAAATTTCTTGAAATATAAAAAGGTGAGAAGGTATTTTATTTTTGTTTTGTATTTTCTGGCTGGGTCACAGAATAGAGTTAATTATTTTTTATTGTTTGTGTATTTATTTAGAGTTATTTTGAGGAATTATTATTTTTGGTATCAATTTTAAACAATGATTCATTGGGTTACTGTGAAACAATTAGTAATATAGCATTGCTAAAATTTATTTATCATTTATTTATTAAATTATTAATTATTTACTTATTAAATTATTTATTTATTATGTGCCTTAGTTAAGTTTTATTTTGATTTGAAAAAAAAATTTACTGTTTGTTATTTTGTTTCTCAATGGCTCTCTTAATTACTTTATAAGTTTACCTTTTTATTTAAAATAATCTCCAACTTAAATACTAACAACCATTACATATATTTAATGTCATGATATGAGTAATTCTTCTTTATAGTATAGTTAATTATAGCTGCACTGGCTGTAAGCAAATTAAAAACTTGGACTGCTTGTCATTTTCTCCTAACATATATATTACAACAACTTTGAAGTCCAAGGAATTTCTAAATATATATTTACATATTTCAAAAATGGCATCACGTCTTGCTAATATCTGATGCCATTTTTGAGCTATGTAAATTTATATTGTATGTACTACCATCAAGCTTCATCACTTTATCAGACATATATTTAATTTTTATAGGGAATACAATGTATTTGTTCTTTCATATTTAATCATTTTTATTTTGCTTATGTATAAATAATTCTTTTTGGAAAAATTTTAAAGGACCTATGATGAATTAGAATTATTTCCTAAACATGGACTTAATCTGGTTGTTGGTGTAAATGGAAGCGGCAAGTCATCTATAATGTGTGCGATTTGCTTAGGCCTTGCAGGGAAACCTCAATTCACTGGTCGATCTGCTCAATTGTCAGAATACATAAAATATGGCTGTGATAAAGCTACTATAGAAATTGAACTGTAAGTATATTTAAAAATTTTCTATTTAATATCATGCAGTCATAATAGCTCTAAACCAGCTCAAGGTCTGCAGTGATAAAGTTGAACTCTTTATATTTAAACATTTAGAATCTGTTCAAGTGCAGAGTTCATAGTTGTCGTGATAGTCCTAATATAAAGTAATTTGCCTTGATTTTTAACTTTTGGTATTGAGAATTGGTCATTGGATAAAATGTATTGAAACAAATGGAACATATTTGGATTAAATAAACAGATTTTTTTAAAGAAAAAATATGCAGCTTTATCTATTTACTTTATCCAAAATTTCATTCACACCAACTTAATACTTACCAATTTTTTATGTTGGTGACAACTCAGAAAAGCAATTTTGTTCACATTTGAATGTATGAAATTGTAGATAAATGAGATTCACTAGCATAAGTGTCCACTTAACTTTCATTTAATAAATAATTGTCATCAAGCTTATTTTTTTTAATTTTAATAGTTACTTTTAAGTACTTATTGGACAGTCTTAAGGCCATTCATCTCACAATTAAATCGCACATATTTTAAGTGTGATTTAATTACATAAAACAGGGTGCGTAGCGTTTGTAAAAAGTACTTTAAGGTGCTTTTTTGGGGATTTCGTTTTTAGAAGCTTTTAAAGGTGCTTTTTTTCAGCTGGCGTTTTTAAAAAGTGCTTTTTTTCTGAAATGTTTTTTCCCCCTTCAGTGATATCTGGTGGATCCCATGCATTTCACGAAAAATGGGGAGTTTGCTACGTAATCGTTCACGCGGACTTCATGTCGTACCCACGTTATGACTTGCGCATGCGCGCACACTTGAAACCGAAACCCGAGTGCTTCAATTCAGATAGAGAATATTTATATTATATATATTAATTTTGTTCTTGTGTATTTTATTTTACTTCTAACACTTTTTTTGACGTAGGGGGTAAGGGTACTTTTGTTCTGAGTTCAGGGTCAAGTTGAATTCACTCGGTGATGTGGGAAAGTACTGATTGTTTCGATTTACGCCCGTTTCTTTTTGGG
>NC_092204.1:40238408-40300100 GCF_043381705.1 Parasteatoda tepidariorum
TGAAAATCGCTTATATATATATATATACTCTGGTATGCAAAAATTAAGGACAAAATGGAAAATCTAGCATAACACATGATATATTCACATGATGCACTGGGGGCCATGTTGTAAGAAAATAAAACAAGCTGCCGGTGGAAGCTCAGTATTTATGTGAATAGTATTCTAAAGTATATATCAGTTTAAACAAAGGGAATTTGTTGTTAGGGTGTTATATGGCTAACAGACAACACAGAAGAGACTTAACACGGCTTGTCTATTTGCCCGATGGTCAGTAAGTTGGATTCCATTAACGCAAATTCACTGGAGACACCAGTTAATGTGGTGCCAGGAGCACAGCAACTGGACAGATGCGCAATGGGGTTGAGTACTATTTACGAATGAGAGCAGATTTTGTCTGACCAGTGATTCTGGATGTATACACATCTGGATAGAGCAAAGAACATGATATAACACCTCAAACACCATCAAAAGAGACAGATTTGAAGGAGAATCAGTTCTTGTATTGGATGTTATCATGTTTGGTACTCGCACTGATCTACACATCTTCAAATGTGATTCAGTCACTAGCGCACACTATTGTATCTAGGTTTTTCTTCCTTATATGCAACTTTTTAGAGGTGCTGTGTGAGGAATTCATCTTCATGAACGATAATGCTACACCTCATCGTACAGTGGCTCTTACAGAACTGTTGGAGACACTGAAGATATTGCACATATGGAATGGCTGGCAAGGTTCTGGGATTTTAATTCGATTGTACACATGTGGGACACTCTGGAGGGACGATTGGCACCAGCACCCCAGCCGCCGGCAACAATTCCGCAGCTGTGATTTGAACTACAATGGGCAGTTATTTCTGAAGAGCTTCCGCAGATGATGTCAAACCTGCACAGCTGTCAGAGGTGATCATATCCCATGCTAAAGACCGGAATTTCCTTGTCAGTTCCGTGCAACATTGATGTTTTGATCATTTGTACAATTGTGCTTCTAGTCTATATTTCAATGAATTTCCTTAATGCTCCTGTAGATTATATATTTTTTTGCAAGTTGTGTACTTTCACACATTCTTGCACTTTGAGGTTTCCATGGTATGATTTACATCGAGTTTCAACAATCCTGTTCAAACTTACTTTCGAAAAACCACCTTTTCCCTAATTTTCGCACACCAGTGTATATGTATATGCAGTAGGACTTCTATTTAACGAATAATAAGAAAAAAATTCAAAGTAATTAAAGCAATTAAAAACTATACTTCCAGTGGAAAAACACGCTATGCAGCTGAAGTTCCAAAAGGACTTGAAAAATTACGAAAAAATACAGCAACCGAAGCTGATGTCTTCAGGGGGTACCAGCTCCTGAAGCCATAAATGCAAAACCTTTTCTACCGAGAGAGAGCACGATAAATGTCTAAATTGCTCTCTCTGTATCCCAAAGGTTTTGCCAAAGTCCAGGAAGGGAAAATACAATATAAAATACATTAAGCAAGAAAAGATTTTGCATTTATCGATTCCGTAGCTGGTACCCCCTGAAGACTTCAGCTTCGGTTTTCATATTTTTCATAATTTTTCATTGTTTCTCTATTTAACAAAGTTGCTAAATCCTAATAAAACCTTCACTATATGGAAAATTTGTTAAATAGAAAATCCGCATTTAAAATGCTAAAACACAAAACGGGCTTTAAATTCTTTAACACTAGACGTAATTAAAATAGCAACTGTAAATTATTATCTGCTATTTATTTTATAAATCTTAACCATAAAAGAAGTCTGTACGAAAATTAGAAATGGAACAAAAGATTATCTTGTGTTACATGCTGTCATTATCGTATGTGTATTAATTGTTCTGTATCTAAACCACTTTATATTTCTTTAGATTGGAGAACCTCATTTATATCAGCTTTTTAAAGACTTAAAACAAATGAAAGTGGACTCTGTGAAATTAGAAGAAGAAATCAATTTACATAAAAATCACAAAAGTGTAGAAGATCAAAAAAATGAACGAATAAAAGTGGATGTTGAAAAACAGGAAGAAAGAACAATACTAAAAGAAACTCTAAGAACTTTGAAACAGCATAAAATGTATTTGGTAAGACAACTTCTGTATGGTGGTATGAAAAAATTGAGATGTTTAATTACTTAAATATTTAAATTTTGATATATCTGTGGCAGATATGTATAATATTCACAAATGCGCTGACGCCATTCGTAGAAAATTTATCACAATCACTTGATCTAAAATCACACATTGTCATTCATATTTACATGAATTGAGATCTCAATAGCATTTTGTATTTTCACTATTTTATATAAAATATTGCAATTTGTATTCACATGAGTTAAAAGCCGTTATATGTTTATAATGTGGTTCGTGTGAATTAAAAAGTATACATCGGTGCATTGCCATAATTGGCATTATGTATTTCCTAGCCTTGAATATTTCTTTAATTTCTTAAATGTATTTTTTTAAATCATTCTTAATCGAGTTTTAATTAAATTAAACCATTTATTTACTTTCCATTTCAATGCAAATGTAAAATGGAATCAAAAACAAAATCTGTTTTTAACTTTTTATTTTTTACCATACTAATTCTCAGTCTTTTTGGTGATTAGCCATAGCCAAATTATTTTCAAATTTATGTTGATTAAGGGAGTTGGCTTTGTTTTTGACTATTTTAACTTTCGATGAATCGCGAACTCCTGATCCCTTTCCATGCTCTTAGTTGTCTGTTGGGAACAATTCACTTTACTTTTAATTTTGAGTTCTTGGCGCTGGGACTGGAAGGGGGGGGGGCTTCGGCCTCTCTGCCCCAACTGTTGAATTTTTATCTTTACAGAAATTCTTGATGTTAGAAGAATGATTTTCTTGATCCCTTTGACGAATTTTCTTTCTTTATTTCATTATTTCTAAGTCATATTCTCTAAATAATAAATCAATTTTTCTCAAATGAATTTCTTTATTTTTCTGGGATAAACATGCCTCCTTCATAACCGAAACAAATCTATCTCATACAGCCAAAATTATGCTTAATACTACAATGATGCTACCTCCACTAACCACTAAATTGGACTAACAGCTCCCATCATAATCAGAATTCGCTTTAACTCTATTTAAAAATCAAACATCAAAATTCATATTTAAGCTATTTATAAATCAAACATGGAGATTGTGTTGGACGCAATTTTTAAATTAAATATTGAGATTCGTATTTGCATGATTTAAAAACCATACTTTGAGATTCATATTTGCACAATTTAAATTAAAAAAATAAAATTTTGCTTGGATAATTTTTATTATATGTTTATAGCATTCTATGGAATTATGTTTCCTACATCCACTTTTTGTTTGCTTAAATTTCAGGTATTTTTTCACTTACAGTAAAACCTGTTTTTGTGCGGTGGATAGGGACCGCATAAAAGAAATCGTACAAAAAAGAATATTCGAAAATTTTATAAATTCTTACATATAATAACAACTTTGTACGATATACAACCTAAAACTTTTTTAATGCGGTGGATAGGGACCGCATAAAAAAAGTCGGACTCAGAAATACATCAATAATTCATGAAATAGATATGAGAATGCTTTCAATTAAATTAAATAAGACCTAAAGAAATTGTAAAAATATTTAATTCTTCATTGTACATATACATGGAGAAGTTTTCAAATTACACATTAAATAGTTTTCTGCTACTCGTCGTAATCCAGAACGCGCATCTTCTTGGAATGAATTGGTTGAAAATCGCTTACGTCGCTTGAAGATAGGATTTCAATTGATTTGCTTTTTGGTACCATAAAGTCAGTGATCAAATAAAATGAAATAAAAATCATAAAAACTACATATAAATCGAAACAAAAGCAATTAATTTATTTACCTTTAATCTCACTATAAAATAAATCCTTAATCACATGAATCGTGTCTAAAACTCTGAATACAAAATGTATAGTATTTGAGAGACGCGCAGACAAGAATTTACAAAATAAAAATAACGGTTTAATTTTAAAATACTAAGTATTTTAACAGAGCAGACGATTTTTTACTGATTTACTTCAACTTGTTTAGCGCAGAATAAATTTTAAACAGAAGAGAAAATGGAGTTGACGATAATAAATGAACTAATGAAAGTAAATAAACAGAGCATCGCGAAGTTCAGATACATCGTTGTCAAGGAGACCACTTAATCAGAGTTCGACCACAACATATATATGCACATTGATAGGAAACATTGAACTGGTGCTAACACGGCTAAGATTCATATACCGCATAAAAATAAATTGCACAAAAATAAAATCGCACAAAAATAAAATCGCATAAAAAAGGACCACACAAAAACAGGTTTCACTGTATTTAAAAAGTGTTTTGCACACAACAATTTTAGATTTCTATTTTCAGCTACTTTTTTTTAATTTTTTTTAATCAAACCCATTAGTTGACGTTATAAGATCAAAAATGTATAATTATGACTTATGATAAAAAAACTACTAATTTATATTAAATTGATACATATTATAGAGGAGTGTTTGAAATAAGGTATTTCCCTTCATTTATAGAATTCTTTTTCTTGCTGGCATTAATATTGCAAGTAGTTCCAGAAACAGTTATAAACGTTTTACTGTAGAGAAACTTTGTTGAAGGGAGACTTTGTGTTTTGTTAGATAATTATTTTTAAGCCAAATTGTGTTCCAGCACTTTCGTTACTTTCGGTAATTACTTCCTACTTGGCTAAAAAATATTTTCCTATTAATTTCTTGTCCAAAGGGTAAGGCAACTTGGAGAAATCATATCTGTCAAACAGCTGATTAGCAGAAGTTGTATATTTAAAATTTGATTTTTCAAGAACTGTCTGATTTTGTACTTTACTGTGTAAAAATGCATTCTTTAAAATGAACGTAAAAAGTTTCACACCTTGCAATTCAATTTTTTTAAAATTATTATTAAATAAAATAATAAAATCACTAAAGTATGAAAAATTATTTTTCGCATGGAATTTTCTGTTGAAACATGAATTTTATAGTATCTTTTATACCATATTTAGTTTTATTTTAAGAATTATTTTTTTTATTTCTCTTATTATGCATACTAATATTCCTTTTTATATTTTAGGACTATCAAGAAATACGGAAAATGTCATCTGATCTAAAAAAAAAAATTAAGCCAAAAGAAGAAGAAATTAACACAGCAAAACTGGATATTGAAAAAATAAATAATTATTGTCAAGAAAAAAATTCTATTATCCGAGAAAACTTTGAGCAGATTAAAAATGCGGTTTGTATAATAATTATATAATATCTTATTTAATATGGTATTGATATAGTTATATTTTTCATTGTTAATTAATTGATTTCAAGTCATATTTTTCTTTGAAAATACTATATTTAAAAGGCTTGTAACAATATCGTGATGTGTCACACTTTTTTCAAATTTGACATTTTTCCATCCAACTGTTTCTTAATATTGTTTCCAGGCAGCTACTTTACAAGTTTCTTGAATTTACACTCCGTGTCATCTTAAGGAACTGATTTACTCAGCTTTTTCTGTTAAAGTTTTGTTGAGAATTAAAGCTTTCTTGCTTTATTATATTTTTCTGTCTTCATTTTTTATTTTATTTTTATAGTTTTAGATAGCCTCAAACATGGTTTTGGTCATAATAGCTAGCAAAGAAAAAAAATCTATGCTTATGCTATAGAATAATTGAACACATTTTTAATATTCCCTGCAGGCTCCTGTTTTCTGAGTCTTTTTTGTGAAATAAATATAAGTATAAAGAAGCAATTATCTTCCACTTAAAAAATTATTTTCATTTAATTTTTACAACCATATTAAATTAAAAAATTAATCTTAATAGAAAATCTTTCTATTTCAATTTCTTATTGAGTAGTTTATATAACTGTTCAGTTGAAATAAGATAAATTTAATTTTACTTTGAAAAACAATAAACTTTTTTAATACTGATGTAATTATCTAGGAAAGCACAATCATTTTGATTCATTTGAAGAAAAAAATTGGGCAGTCTTATTAATTCCCATGCTACACTGTCCCAAAGGCATATTTGTCTTTTATAATAATCTTTAACCATATAGTATAAAACATTAAAACTAAATACTAGATCTTCAAAGCAGAGACATTAGTCATAGTATAAAGCTTTACCATATCTATCCATACTATGAGGCAAATTTGAAAGAAAGCAAGTCCCATATCCAGACGTTCGTTTTTCAAAAGGGTCTTTTTTTACGGACACTTTTTAAAAATCAAAATAAGCAAAACTCTTTTATTTTTTCATAAAAAAACAATAATTTTTTTTCCTCTTGCGACCTGTGAAGAAAATGCTGGGATGAAAATCCTCCACTTTTCTGCTGATTTCTACTTTGTTGCGATAATTACCTGCCCTCTGATTTCCATTATGACGTGAAAATAATTGGATATTACGTAAACAAAATACCACTGCAGTAGGAAAATTTTTTTCTCACGTCTTGCATGAAAGGATTATTACTGCTAATAATCACTCACTCAATTTCAGAATGTGCAAAAATTTCACATTTTGAAATTATTGCCGATTTGAGATGGAATGGTCACGACTAAAATGGGTCATAAAGTTATTATTCAAAATCGCTATTCGAAATTTCCCTTTTATGATACTGTAGCATTTAAAAATTATGAAAATATTTTGCCACAACTGACAGAAATGCAATAATCCTCAATAATTAAGTGCAAAATGTGCATTTAGAAGTTTTATGAATAAAATAATATGGTATTAAAATATTGAGAATTTAAAAACTAAGTGAAAATCCTTTTTAATAATTACCAAAAAAAAAACTATTGACAAAACCATGCGGATTCACTGTGTAATCGTTGCTACTTTAGTAGATCAAGAAGTGATTACTAACTGAAACATGTTATTCAGAATTAGCTGTATGCTATAGTGGCATATTAAAATATTACGACTTTAAAAACCAAGTGGAAATTGAAAACAAATGCTGTGAAAATAGTGTGAACAACATGGATTTATAGGTTGTTAATTGAATTTAATGTTCATTATTGTCCTTTTGTTATTTTTTATCAAATAAAGATGTTTTATGGTTATTTACCTCAATGACTTATTATATGGAAAAATATGATTTCTCTGACTTGCTGAAGTCCTGACGATTCCAGATATAGGACTTACCACTGAGTATTAAAACTTACATTTCTGCGAAATTTTTACAAAATTGCTTTCAACTTTCTGCAGGTAGATATTTAGACATTTTTTGATGTTTTGTGAGGCAGGAAGGTTTTCAGAATTAAGGTGATGATCTTTCAGGCATTTTAAAATACTTTTAGAATGTTTACAGTAGCTTTTTGTTTGTAATGTCGGAAAATTAATTAATCAGTTTTTCACAACAACTACCGATGCATTCACTTTTAAGATAGCTGCTAATTTTATTTTTATTTCATTTATATATAAAATTCTTAAAGTATCTTCCCAAAATTTGATCTTTGTATCTACGAAATATCTACAAATAGTGACAATTTATTCTATGCTAAGTATCGATGGGGCATGTCTTATCTTTTGGCATTGCTTAAGTTTTAATCATAAATTTTAAGTTTTTACTAATCATAAATTTCAAACTGTTTAGGTTAGTGACATATAAAGAAAAGTGCATTACTTCTTTATTGTTCTGAAGTATTACTAATACTATTTGTTTTGATTAATGCATTTTTACAAATCATATCCTTCTAAATATAAAACAGGAAAACTGAATTGCTATGTGCGAATGATTGATTCAGACTCAACACAAAATTGAATTTAAGATTAATAGTTAAAAGGTTGAAGTTTTATATGATAATTACTACCTTAATAAAATGATAATTAATACATTCATAGTTTCAAAATCACGATTTTTCATATGATACTTGTATCCCAACTAATTAAAACTTGAAATTTTTTTTTTTGATGTATTATATATTTTAATTCTTATTAATGCTATATTCTTTTATTTTTTTAGAAAAGGACATCATCTGTTATTCAAGAAAAAATTGTAGAATATGAAGCTAAACTATCTGAATTTCAAGATATGGTATGTAACATAAAAGTTGTAACCTTCTAACTTTCTATTGTTAATATATTTTTTCTATTCACAAGAACTAATGTTTGTTCAAATTCTAGCTTGAACTATGCATTTTGGGTGCAAAATTTATTTTAATAAACTTAATATATTTGAAACTACATTTTAGTATGTTGAATTATTTTAATTTTCAGGGTTGCAATGCCAAAATACGTTATCAAAAAAGAATTGAAGAAAAAAGAAATCAAGTACAAAAGTATGATTTTTATAAATTAATATCAATGTATATATATATATAATTTTACCAAAAACGTGTGTGGTCTCAAATTTGTTGCTTGAATTATTCACATGTTTTGCCATCTCCATCTATTTAAAAAAAAATCAGGATTTTAAAAATCACATTGAAAACTGCATCTATAGATCCAAAAAAAAATTTAATAAAACCACATGGATTTATGATGATAAGATCAAGATCTCCTCAAAGTAGTTGCTCAAATATGTGATTAAAGATGTTGTAAATTAGAACAAAATGTGAAATTCATAATAACATCTGCTAAAAAATGAAATCGGTTGAATGGAATGAATTTACAATGAAATTGTTGTGAATCAAAATATACTGATAACGATTTTATAACGGTGTGATTTATGATATAATCGTCACAAATCAAGTTATTAAGAAAAATTAACACAAATTCGTAATCTGAGAATAACATGTTTTTAATAATTCACTAAAAAGCTTTTTTGATTTGTGTGAAAATCCATAGCCAGTAACTGTCGAGACATGAATGACTAAGACATGAATGACATGATGTACAACAATTTCATTGTTATTTCATGCAGTGCATGAAATAACAATGGAATTGTTGTGAATCAAGTGCATAAATGTTTTGTAACTAAAAACTTCTGGATTTTAAGAACTATGTAGAAATTCCTAGCAATAAAGCTGAAAAACCTATAAATTTACAATGGAATTCATCTTAAAACGAGCGAAATAAAAATATGTGAGGTTCGAGAATTCTGTGTCGTTAATATGCTTTAAAAAAATTAAATAAAAAATTGGAGATTTTAAAATTGAAAATTCAAAGCATTAAGACTATGTTAAGCTATTTTCTATACCATTACATGTTTGCCAACAAAGATGAGCCCTGGCTTTTAAAATTCTGATTTTTTGTAAATTCTTAAATTAAATTCAGTCCAGTTTCTCATCAATTAATTAAAGATTATACCATTTAAATAAAGATTATACGCATTATAAATTTGAACAAGGAAATTTTAAAACTAGTTGGAAATGCAAATTTAAACTGAATGTTATTTTTTTGGTTCTCTGTTTGCTTAAGTGGTATCAATCAATCTGACTGGTATTAATTTAATGTATATGTTGAGAATTAAATAAATGATTTATAAGGAGCCATTATTTAAACAAGTGAAACAATGTTCTTTCATTAATTTTATTTTAAAGAAAACTTTATTTTTGGCATATTGTATCACTAATGTTTTTAGCTCTACAAAGGAAAAATAAAGCAATAATTATTTTGATTTTAAATATGTTTTTTGTTGGATTTGTATTTTTTTAGATTAGCTGAAATTAAACAACAAAAGCTTGCTTTAGAAAGGCTAGTTCAAAAAAGTAGATCGGAATGTCCGGAACTGAAGGTATCTAACTATTATTTTCTTATAAATAGTTTTAGAATCATCCTCTGAAATATTTCCAAAATTTTAGGGGTTATGCCTAATTTTAATGTTATTTCCTTAACAGAAAAGAGTTTCCTTTTAGCAAGAATCTATGAATCTCAGTCACCATGGCACCTAAAAAATAGAAGCTTCTTCGCAATATTTTAACAAACTTAAAATCAAATAATGATATGCTACTTTCTATTCTATTGTATGCTGGCTTCGATTTCATGTAGGATGTAATTGTTGCAGACCAAGCTCATTAAAATGTGATTGATATTCCTATATCCTATTAAAAATATTGAGTTTCTTTTTAAAAAAAAAAGAAAGAAAGAAACATGTGGTTGTGACTAAAAAAAGATGTATGATCAGCAAATAAAAACCTAGGAAATCAGGGAAATAAAAAAAAAAAAAGCTAGAAATTTTTTTAAAATTTTTTACTCATTTTCGTAATTTAAGTTATTTTACCATCCATTATACCCACTTTTTTTAGACTGAAATGTATCGCCAAACAGTTGAGCTATCATCAATTTAGCAATACATTGCTTGCAACAAAATTTGTTCCATTATAACGCTGTTAAACTAGAATGCAGCTTAAAACTCTCCTATGGTTTCTAAACAAATGGAGAAGCCTTTTACCTCTATGGAGACTATGGGACTGAGCAGTTTAGGAAAAGTAAAAATTTTGGTGTACGTGGAAGATGGGGTTAGGATATTTGCTCCTGTTTTTAAAAGTAATTTTTTCCCCCTTCTAGTCCATTTATGGTTCAAGCTTGTTTCGATGCTTTGGTCATAATTTTTTTCTTCCTATTTTGACAAAGTAATTCAAAATGTATTAGTATTTTTAACTTTATAAATTTCTCCAAAAATTAGTTGGTTATAATTTAAGAACAATAGAATTTATATTGCACTCTTTTTCGGAAAGCTTTTGTACAAATTTTTTTTTATCCAATGAAATCGAGAATTGTTTTTTTTTTTTTTAGTAGAGCCAACCAATAACACATTTTCTTACAATTTCTAACAACAATGTCTGTCTACAAATTGTTACAATTGTTGCATTAATGCTAATTTTCTAGATTTCATTTTAACCTTTTACAGCATATTTTAATTTAAAAAAAGTTTTTTTTAAGAACTATATTTTAACATTTAATTTTACTTTTTTGTAGGTAAATATTTGATTTTTGATCCGAAATTCAAATTGCGTAGTAATTAGTAATCACAATATCGAAAGTTCATAAATGTTGCTTGCTTACATTCCAGAGATGATATTTCCACTGTTTCACCTTTTACCATAAAAATTGACTAAGACTGAGGAATGCAAAGGAAACATGTTAAATGATGTATAAACATAAAATATATATTTCATAGCTGCCAAGTGTACACATTTTATCGGAACGGTTCCGTTTTTTATGCTTTGTTCTGATAATACGATTTTGGGTCAAAATGTTCCGATTTTTCATCTTATCTTAATTTTTTCTTTTACTCTATGAAGCGATCCATGTCCGATTGGCGAAATCCAATCAAGTCACGTTATCTCTTAGCTCCGCCTCTAGCTCTATTCGTATGTTTGATGACGCATGTACGGGTCACTTTACAGACACCAAGAGGAAATTTTAGCTTCCTGATTCTTTGTCTTTTACTTGCAACTGTACCGGTGTTGAATGTTTACTCAGAACGCATCTCTTCGATTTGAGTTTAGCTTTGAATGTTTTTTCATGTGGTTATCTGAAAAAATGTCAAAAATTCGGCGAAGTCAGTGTTTTCGCGACAATTATAGTGAAGAACTTGATTTCATCAAGAAAGGAGACATCGTACACGTTATGTATTGCTTGCAATATATGGCAAGCATGCTACCGCGTATACAAATATGAAAAAGTCGGCAAAAATTTCTGATTTTGTGTCCACTATTGATCTACAATCAATTAGAAGCGAACTATAGGATTTCTCCTTGAACACAATATTCCGTTAGCTGCTGCGGACCATGCATCAAAGTTGTTTTGTGCGATGTTTCCAACTTCTTCTACTTTGCAGGCAATTTTGATTGCCAAGTCCCAAATGATTCAGCCCTGTTATAGACAAGTGTTTGATGAAAAGTTTTTAAAATCAGCCAAATCTGCTACAACTGTAGCTCTTAACAAGAATAATTGATTATTTTTTATATGCATTTATTGTCACATATATTTGAGTAATAATAAAATATTTTGTTTTTAAATATGTTTTAAATTACTAAAATCAGCTATCATTTCTGTTTAATTAGTTTGTTGAATAAGAATAATAATCAGAAATCTTGTCAGTTGATATGTACTATAATCAGTAATAATTGTTACATTAAATCTTATACAGTTACAATTATACAAACATTTAGTGTAAAGAAGTAAACTTTAATGTCGCGACCGTGTTACGTGTTCATATTTTTTTCCCTGGCAGGTATGATACTTTTTTTATTCAAAGGAAACTTTGGTTCTTTTGTTCTGCTCTGTACAGGTACAAGTTTCTAATTGAAAAAACAAAACAGTTAATTATGCTAAACTTAAAAATCCTATGTTTAGATTGGAATTCTATAAATATTTTAATTTCAAATAAGAAAAAAAAGAATAAAAATTTAAAGAATTTTATCTATTTTTTTAATTGAGTATGCAATAAGAAATTAGACAATTTTGCATTTGCGACATTAATTTTTGTATACTGAATCTGTTAAAATAATATTGCAAATTTAAAGCAGCATTATTTAAACATTTGACTTGAGACATTGGTCTAAAGAAAATATGATCAATGAACTTTATAAAGAGCACTGTTTACATAAAATGCAGTATAAAATGGCTTAATATTGAAATGTAAATACAGTTACTGACAAAAATGTTTTTTCACTTATGAATTTCAATGAAATGAGACTATCCATTAATTAAAATGAATATTTCTGAACGGATATTTAATTATAAAAATTATATTCCATTTTTTAGCTAAACTGTATGGAATATTTTAAAAACAAAGCAAAAGTTTATATTTTAGACATCAGTAATCAGAAAATAACAAAACGTTATCGCACAAAAGTCATTGTATGCTTTAAAAAAAAAAACACACACAATCTGGGAAGTAAAAGCGGCTAATGCACAATGCGAACCACATACCTGGCATCATGCTTTTAGTCTCAAAATCTTCGAGCCTTTACTTTCATGATTCTACAGCCAAAATGCTTTACTTTTAAATATTTGCAAACTTGTTCTTTTATATTTCATCTGTGTAAATTTTATTTTTTTATAGGAAGAAAACATAAAATTGACAGCAGAATTAGAAGACTATAAAACTCACATCTCAAAACTTAACTCAACATTTGCTTTTATAAATGTGGAGAGAAATAAATTGGAATATGGTATTAAAAGTAAGTATTCCATATTTATACTGATGTTTCAAAGTTATACTATATGATAATATCGATAAGATAGAGGGTTTCTCAAAACAGATTATATATAAACAGGAACGATCTTAAATTTGGAATTAGAGCTATTTAAGTATTTCAATTCTTGCAAACCACTATTTGTTAACCTATCTCAATTTTTTCTTTCTTTGTCTTATAACTATTTAGATAATTTAAACGAAATTGAATCTTTGAGAAATGAAGATAATAAAAGATTAGAATTTTTGAAGCAGAGGTTCAAGGATGCATATGAAGGAGTTATATGGTTACAACAAAATTATAATAGATTTAGAGCTAAAGTTCATCCACCAATACTGACTTTGGTAAGAGAAATTTTATTTACTTTTTTCTTTAAAATTCAATGTTTTATAATTATATTGTTATATTAGCAAAAATGAACACTCAACTAAATAAAAAGTTAATTCTTAACAAGGGCTGATTTCCGAAGAGTTTAAAGATAGTAATAAAATTTTAAAATAAAATTATTCTCTTGAATATCAAAGGTTTGTCAAATTTTATAATGAAATAATTGAAGATTTATGACTCACGGTTTTGGAACAGCTGCTGAAATTGAGCCTAACTACTCCAGAATGCATTTTCCCCCCAAATTGTTACTCATAATTGCTGTTTTTTTTTTATATACAAATGTAAAAACTAATACTATTCATTCACAATATGGCCAAGCGAGCACCAAATCTTAGCTAAGGAATTGGTTTTAATGCATCCTGACAGCAAGCAGTATTCATTTTTTCTCTTAAATTATTTTTATCCTGCTTCTCTCATATCAAATGATTTGGAAATATTTTGTATATTCAGTTCGATCTTCTCTCATATTGCACTTTTTCCTAATTCATCAGAATGTAAAAATAAAGTTCAAGGTTATGGCATTTTTCATGTAGCGGTTACATACCTCTAGTATAGCTTATTATTTCTGTGAGTAAGAATTAAAGAGAGGGAAGCTACAAATAAACTTGTTGCTATTTCTTCATTTTAATGATATGCAAAATGGCCAGTGTGTTGCAAATTGGTTTATAATGCAATCAGATTTTGTGTAAAAGTCTGAGATGTTTTGACATTGTTGCTTGTTCACATTATTGTTTTTCAAATACAAGCTTGCTATGTGCTTGCTTGTTTATTTCTATTATAATGTAATTTATGGCATTTATTTGTTTTTCTTCAGGACAATAATATAGTCTTCTTAATAATGTTCAAATAAATTTGTGATCTTGTTCCCAGGTCGTCTTGCTGCTTCTTACAACGCTGTGCATTAAAAAATATGCGTGTAAGCAAACAGAATTAAGCTCCTCAAGTAGTTATTACTAAAACGAAATTCACTTGTCCTAATAATGTATTAAAAACATTTGAATTGGAAAACCATCATGGAAAATGTAAAAAGAAAAGGCTCAATAAATGACCTGAATTTGGCTACTCTAATAGCTTAATTCATTGTGAAAATTCCGAATAAGCATAATTGAAAAGAAATCTTTGAATCAACAGAGGCATTTATTGGGCAAAAAAGAAAAAAAAATATTAAAGAGGCACATAACTTCTAATAATAAGCATATTGAACGAAAATATTCTACTTTCTTCATCATACTTAGTTTAACTCTCCTACAAACCTAATCTTGGTCTGTGTTATAGATTAAAAAACCAATCAAAACGCATGCATTATGAGGCAAAGAAAAACTGTAAAAGCAACACTTACAACTGATATGTAATTTGTTTTTATGTTCAAAAGTAAGCTTTAAAATAAAAATAATAAACAGACGGGAAAAAAATACCTCATAATAGTTTCAATGTGAAATTGTACATGGGCTGCCTTTGTTTCATACCCAAGCTGACACCCATCAATCTGAAGTCGAGTGTGCTTTAGTCTACTACCAGGGATCCGACCCCAGTTCTTCTTTATGAAAGTTGTATTTTATCCACTGAGCCAACATGGCTTTTTTTACATTATAGATTTTCCTCAATAATTAATCCATTGCTATTTGGAACGGGGGGAAAAAATTAAGGATTGTTTCAAAGAAGTTGTAGTGTTTAAAAAAAAATTGTTTTGTGAAAGAGAAGGGACAGAGGCTAGTGTACCAGAAAGAAATCATAATTATACAAATAAAAAATGCTTTCTTAAAAGGTAAATTACAGATGCTAATTATAATATCAATAATAAATCAACAATATTTTATGTTATGTTGTAATTTGGGCCAAAAAAAAATCCTTAAAGTACCTCTTTATTATAAAATCACCTATACTTTTCAGGAAAATAGCATATAAAATAATAAAACAAAGTTTAATTGAATTTTGAAATTAAAGAAAAAAATCTTCTGTACTACATTTTCATCAAATATTAGATTTCAGACTTGATATTATTTAAATAGGTGCTATAAAAGAAAGTTTTTCGTTTTCTTTGCATCTCAAAAACGCTTTTGTCTTCCTTCAAAAGAATAGGGATGCTCATTCCAATATACTTTTTTTATACGCTATATTTTCTTAACATTTTATCTTGAATTTGTGGTTGGTTTTTAAATATTTTTTTAAAATGTCTATATTAGGTTTTTATCTTTCCATCTGATAAATTAATTTACTTATTTTCTAGGATATAATTTTTGATATAATAATATTAAATTTTGACTTTAATAATTATTTTTCATTGATTCAACGCACCTTTGTGGGCCAAGGCCTTCATTAAAACCTGCCTCTTTCATATTGTCATAATAAGTAAAATGATATAGATTACTTAAGTCAATAATATGAGCTTTTTTTATATTTGACGTTTAGTTGATGTAAATTAGGTTTTTATCGATTACTTCTATAGTGCACATTTTTAACATTTTAGGTTTTTTAACAAACTTTTAATTTCTTAAAAAGAATTGAATTTAAGTTTGTATTTAGAACCTTATTTTTTTCTTGAAAGACCCAATTTAAATAAGATTTAGTGAAAACTCTGATTATATTTCTCACCATGTAATTAATTTTTTCTCAAAAGTTTCAAGCTCTATGAAAATTTCTAAAAATTTTTAATATTATTTGTTTTGATTTTGAAATGTTCTAAATAGTTCATTCTTGTTACTTTTTTCAGCTAAAGATAGAAAATGAAGATAACTGTAAATATATAGAAAATTTAATCAGTCAAAGAGACTTAGTTGCCTTTGTCTGTGAAGATAAGGAAGACAACAAGCTTTTAACGCAGATATTGAGAGTGCAAAAGAAGCTCAATGTCAATATAGTGATGGCTCCAGACAAGCCTTTGGATTGCTATAGAGCTCCACCCCTGACAAAGCAATTCAGGTAATTAAACAAATCAATTTAAAAAATGAAATTTTGTTCAATAAGTAAATAAAAAAAAGGAGAGAATTGCTTTCATTTTAATTCAGATAACATTTCACAGTACTTAATTATATTTTATAATCAATCATGATGAACATGATTTTTATTGATTTTTCTCCCTTTTTTTCCCATTGGAAATTTGTGTAATTTTTACGTAACAAAATATTTTTTTAATGTATTGGACCTTTAATATGTTGATCAAAATTTGATCAAGAATGCAGTGTTACAAAAAATTATAAACACATAATTTGCAGCTGATGCTCTATATTGTATAGTTTGTTTGAAGCAAAGTAAATATGCAAATTTTCTGGTGTTACAGTTTTTCCTCCAGGTCCATCTTGATGTGCTGTTGTCCCTCTAAATTATTAATAAACTTAGCATTTGTGCTATAAATTTTTTTTTTAAATTCTAAGTGTGATGTATAGTACAGTAGGGAACCGATTATTCGGAACGATCAGGCCCATCACTATTCCGGATAACTGATTTTTCCGGTTTTCTGAATCGATACAAAAAGCAGTTTTTTTATTGTTAAACCCAACTTAAAAAAACAAAAATTGTTGGAAATAATACATCTTTCAAAAAAGAAAGAAAACTCATAAAATCTTATGAGGAAAAAATTTTTTTTAAAAAAATGGCGGGAAAATTTATCGAATTTCGTTCCGGTTTTCTGATTTCCGGAGAACGGGTTCTGTACTGTATAGAGTTAGGTACTGATTCGAATAAATTGATTCCAACCAGTTGATTCGAATCAGTGATTTGAATCAACTGAGAATCGGATTACTTGATTTTATCGAAATGGATTTAAATTATAATGAATAATTGTTTCTTAAATTTAAGTTAGTTTTATTTCGTAGTAATGCTGTGTCATATACAGTTAAAAATTTCTTGTAAAACCTAAGAAATTCTTGCACATACATTATAAGGGCTTCAGGTATTTCAATTCAAGATTTAGATGAATTCAGATAAAATCCATAAATAAAACATTTCTTTTGTAGTTTCTTAAAATTCGCCATAGTTAAAAGTATTTATAGCATTTAGCAATGTATACAAAATAATTATTCAAAAGAATAATACTTTTTTTCTATCAACATTTAAAGGAAAAATAGTAGACTTTTTTGAAATTTTTTTTGAGCATTTGATTCAAATCATGTGATTCACAGTTAAATTGTTTAAGTCATGTTATTTGAATCAGTTATTCAAAATGAGATCTGAATCACTTGATTCAAATAGTGAACCAAATTGCATGATTTAAATCACATGATTCAAAACATTGATCCAAATGGCATGATTTGAATTACTTGGTTCGAATATTGATCCAAATCGCATAATTCAAATCACTGATATGGCATAATTATGTCCAAATCACATAATTAAATCTGATCTGATGAACCTTTATCTGTAAAAAAGCATTTTTCTACTAAAATATTTTTTTAACATAGACATGAATGCATGTGGTGGTTTGAAATCTGCCTTGAATTGCATACATTCTGATTCTTATGTGTATAAAATGATTTGAACTCTGCTAACCATCAGGGATGAGATTTCTCCGCTTTTTAGCGGATTTCCGCTTTTTTCACTTTTATCTCTTAAATTTCAGCTTTTTTATCAAAAATTCAGATTTTCTAAAAATTTCATTTTTTTTTATAAGTATTCCGCTTTTTCAGAAAATTCACCGATTTTCAAAGAGAAACAGAAACATAGCTACCAATCCTTTCTCATTTTTACTTATTTTAACTATTATCTCCCCTTTTACGCGCAGCAGATAAGATTTTTCGAATTTTTTACCCGCTCTCCAGATAGATCCGATTTTCGTAGTTCAAACGACGCAATTTTAAGATCAACTATCGCGATTCTTGTAAGAAGTAATAAATGTGACTGTTTTTCTAATGACGATTATTAGTATATATAAGTGTTACAACATCAGAGAAACTGGAAGAGAATATATTCAAAACTTACATTCTGTGCTTGCAAAGAAGAAAAAATAGGACTTGTCACAAGATGTTTGAAGATGGACTAACGACTAAATATAGCAAACATAAAAGATATAGCAAATAAAAGCAATCACTTAGAAAGGGATTGAATTTAAAAAAAATTTGGGGGGAAAAAGAGTTAATTAACTCATCATCAAAATTTTATTTATAATTGCTGTTATTTATGCTATAAAATGCAAAATACTTATCAAATAAAGAAACAATTATCTAAGCAGTTGCTGATTGTCATGTAATTTTTCAAACTAAAATAGCAATTTTTGTATGTTAAGGAGTTACTATGTATTTCTACTTCACTGTTATTGATATGTTTCAGAGGGCTGTAGTTAGATTAGACCATAATATGAACATAATGATTCGGTCCATTGTTAAAGTTTTTTTTCCCCAATATAATTTAAAAAGTAATATTACTGATATATTTGCTATAAATCACATAACAGTATTTATTAAAAGAAATGAAATATTAATATATATTCTCAGTTTTAATTTGCTAAACCAGGTAGTTTTTCAAGTAGTAATTGTCTCTTATGCGAACTGAGGAAAAATATAATTTCCAGCTTTATTTTTTCAATTGGTAATTTTTTTTCTTCACTAAATGTTAAGTATCAATATAATCGTTTTTATAATAATAGATCAGTACACAATTGTATGTCAACACATTATTTATTACCTTAAACTGTCTGGAATTTATTATTAAAGGGTTGCTCTTGCGTAAAATTTGGAATCGTGGAACTATCATGGAAATTCAGCTTTTTTGCGTTTTGGCTAATCTCATCCCTGAACCATTAAAAAAATACCTGAAAAATTTAGGGAATTATTATTATTATTTTTTTTTTTTTTTTGATTAAATGAAATATAATGCAGTAAATACATTTCCATAAATTTATATTTCCAGAAAGTATATAATTTCTATTTTAAATTTGACTATGTTTATTTACATGATTAAAATTAATCTTAATTCTGTCTCTTTTGTAACAGGCAAATGGGTATTTTATGCTTTTTGAGGGAAATAATATCTGCTCCTGATGCTGTTATGCGTTTCTTGTGTGAATGTTATAAATTACATATGATACCTATTTGTAATCACACTGCTGAAGAAAAAGAAAAAAATATGCGAGATATACTTCAGAATTTTAGGTCTTTTTTTACAGCTAATGCGAGGGTGAGTTTTTGAAAATTCATCATTAGATTTTTTAAATATTATTTTTATTTTTAAGATTTAATTTGTTATTATTTCCGAGGTAAAAATGATTTTGGTTCCCTTATTAAAAAGAATTCCTTATTAAAATATTTTTTTATTTGAGGTATGGAAAAGTCTAAGAAATTCATTTTAATTAAATGAGGTATAATGTAATAACTACTTCACTATTTATTTCTAGAAAGTATGTTTTTAGCATATAACATGCATTTTTAGCTAGTAGGCCATTAGTGAACATTTTTTAAAAGTTAAAGTATCTTATTTACTGAAATATTTATTTTCTACACACTTTTATTTTGCTCTTCTTCTTTTTTTTAATTTTTTGTAATAATTGGTCACATTATGTTTTCTGTGTTTATTGGTTTATAATGTTAACAATCATTGGGGAGAAAAAGTTTGTGATTAAGGGTGAGAGGTAACGAGGAGTATAGTATCACATTTGGTTGAAGTAAAATATTTATTAAAATTTTTTATAGTATTTTTTTTAAAACTTTTATTTTCATGTTTATTTTAAAATTAAATTTTCTTTCTCCTGATTTTATTTTTTATTGAAAGAAATTGATAGTGTTCAAGTTAAATGTCGAAAATTTAAAGAAAATTAACACTCTTTAAATAAATAATGTAGATCAGTTTCACTAAATTCAGGCAATTGGAAAGAGAAAATAAAAATAACAAAATAATTCAAATTCTATTTAAGGAACCAAAATACTATTGTTTTCATCTGCTCTTTTATTTTAATATTTTATTACTGTTGTAATTTGAGTAAGTTTTTGTTTTGTATTGTAAATTAGTTTTTGTAAAAAAAAAATTTCGTACAAAGTAACTATATATATCATGATACTTACGAATGTCATTAAAACACATAAAAGTTAAAAGTAAAATCTAAAATATGGTCTGCTATGTAATTCTTTGTTACTAAACTACAAATGCAAAAGCTTTAATATGATAGGATATGTTACTTCCATTCTTATTTATTTATTTATTTTTACAAACGGATTATTTTATAAAATTATTTTATAACGAAAAATATTTAAAAATTTATGTTTTGCACCTAATTTTTTATATTGAGAATATTTGGAATTAAAAATAATAAGAAATGAGAAAAATGATGATTATAAAATGTCTCTGCTAAGAAATATTATTTTCTACTATTACTGTTTTACTTATGTTGAATGTCAAGCACTCCCATTTGTTAACCACTGTAGAAAATTTAAAATTATGTCCATTACACACACAAAAAGAAAAAGCTCTACAGTAATGAATAAACCTTGCTAGTTTAAAGTTTCAGATCTCGGATGCACCTGTAAAATATTTTATGTTTTAATATTTTAAAAGAAATTTATGTTGTTTCAAATATTATGTATTTTTATAATTTGGTTATAGGAAAGCAGGATTTTAGTATCAAGAATTAGTCATGTTAAAAGTTTTCAGATTTTTTTTACTTTTTTTTTCATTATTTTTCATTAATTTGTAAAAAATAACATTTTATAATTCTTAATTCTTTGTGTTAACTTTTTGTATGCTTTTTCTTTTAAAAAATTTATACCCTTGAAATGTTTTTTTTTTTTTCTGTTTTGTCTAGTATTCTGGGAAATATTCAAAATATGGCAATAAAAATTTCAGCATGAGAAGAGATCCAATACAGTAAGTTCTAAAAATATTTTGCAATCATTAATTTTGATTATTACTCTTTTATATAACAATCTCATTTGTAATAATCATCATCCCTCCTAAATATATTATTTTTTATTTTAAAATTTAGTATTGAGATGCTGATTTTTTCAAGTGATTTTACTTCCCTAGTTTTAGCTGATTGTCATACTTTGGGAAATTCCCTAATCTTATGATAATCTCATCTATAATATTCCTGATTGTCTATATAAACCTAAATGATTTTTTTTTTTTAACTTTAAGAATTTGTATTGTATGTACTTAGAGATGTTGCTTTCTTAAGTGATTTAAAACTCCTCAATGTTGTGAAATCACTTTTTCTGAGCTGATTATGTATCCAGCAAATCAAAGAGTCAATGCATCTGCTGATCTTACTCTACCCAGAATAGTAATAAGAGGCAAAAGTGTTTGCTCATTCAACTATCAGGAGCGAAGCAATAAAGTTTCAAAAAACATTATATTTTCAGTTGGGAAGTTTTCTTATTTAATTTCAGCTTAAATTTAAAATTGTCTCCTTATAAATGTACAAACATATCTATTGATGAAGTTAGTTTGTTTATGGTTTATTTTTTTCAAATTCAATATGTTAGAAGTAATACGAAAACTTATAGGTAACTATTTGTTGGGAATGTACACTTTTTGGCAATAATAATTTTTTATTTGTAGTAATTCATTTGCTTAATGGTAAATTTTAGGCGCAAGAGGATTATTCCAAGTTCCAGAGACCACTCTGATCAACTACAAGAGCTTTTAGCTAAATCCCAGGTATTATAATTGATATTTAAAAAATTTTCTATGTTTGCACATAACATATATTAAGATTACAAAACATTTGTTTCATAATAATTTCTTTTCAAAGATCTTTCATTTTGCTTCAATTCATATTGAATCTATAATAGCACTGTATATGAAATATGTGTTTTACTTCTGAGTAATTATATAACATCAAGTTTATGTCCTCCAGGAAATGATAGCATCTTTAATATAGAGTTAGTAAATTTTTTTTACACATTATTCGATTTCAATCTTAAGTTCAATCTATTTCGAAAATTTTCCTCACCTTGGAAAAGATAAAAATAAGAAGTCTAACACAATTGTAGTGTAACTATGACTTTGTGCAGTAAGAAGAGAAAAAAATTGAATTAAATTCAAATGAATTTATGAAAAGTTTATTATAAGGGTTTCCAAATTTTCTACCTTAAGAGCCACAATGACTTTGCCACTGAGTCCCAAGAGCCAAAACCTACAAGAAAGGGTCATCTGAGCTTCCCTAGCTTTAGAAGCTTTTGAAAAATGCTTATTTTTTCACAGCTTTAAACTATTTTAAGTATTTTTTATACATTATTATATTGTTGCTTGATAAGGCATTTTGTGTATTCTTACTGTTTTGCTAAGTAGCTAGCTCATTATAATAACATTCTCTAGTTAAGAAATATGTGCTAATTTTTGTTTTGGAACTAGTTAGGTAGTGAAATATTTATGGCTTCAATGTGTGTCACTTATTGTAAGTTGGCAAATTATGTTACTTATTGTAACATGACATTTTTTAAACTAATTTCCTATCAGTTATTTAAGTTAAAATGTTCACTTTCATTCTGTATATAAAATATTGTCTTTCTTCTGATTATTTTTCTGTAAGATTTTCTCACATTAAAAAAATCCAATCGAAATGTGATGGGCCAAATACTTGGCAACTTAGACCTGCTATTGCGGGCTATAGTTTAGATACATTTGATTATGTACATTTACTATATGTTAAGCTTCTCTGTTAAGTTCATGGGTGCAAGTCTTCCGTCCCCAGGACGGATTTCCGTCTTTCGAAAATGTCCGCGGACGGAAGTAAGACGGAAACAAGACTGACTCGATGACGGAAATCGGAAATTTTTTTTTTCTGTCCCTAAAAATATTTTTTAGGTCTACGTTATTGGTCTACTCTCTTATGTCCTGTTGTTATTTTATCAAAAGACAGATGAATAAATATTTTTTGTACAGTATTTAAACTTGATGTATTATGGTAAAGCTTTCTTAGATAGTTTGCATATGTCGAGGGGGTATTGTATATGTTAGGTATTTCAGTCAAAAAAATTTTCAGTCTTGGCCTTTTTTCCAACTTGCACCCATGGTTAAGTTTAACTAATGAACATCAGTGCAATAAATAATGTCATTACATTTACATTATTAATTTCGAAAATGCATTATTACCATTTAGTAAATCTGACAAATAATTTCAAAAAGTAATAAAAGAAGAAATAACAAGAGAAGAATTGTAAAAAATTGCAATAAAACTGTAGATTGATTCTTAAATTCCTCATCATGTTTATATAGCTGAAAATAAAATAATGTGCTACTTCATTGCTTTCATATTATTATAAATCAAGTCAAAATAATAATTTAAGTCAAATAAAAAATCATATCATGTTACAGTCAAAGTTAATAATTAATTATGAAAAGTATTGTTTGTGTGACAGTATAGATGTGAAAAATCCAACTGAACATATTGTTGAAATAGGATAAAGAAACTAGAAATAGCTTTGCCTTAAAGCATAGTTAAATTTTTATTTTATTTATTTAAGTATTCAGTACGTTGTTCATATTTTAAACTAGGTAATGTTTTCAGGCTATGAAATCTGAGTTTGAAAGTTATACGTCCGAACTTAAAAAGTTACATGAAGATAGGAAAACACGTGAAAGAGAAGAAAATGATCTTCGAGAAAAAAAAGTAAGCTTTATAGCATTTTTAGTTCTTGCATTGTTATTAGTGTTATTTACAGGTCATTTTTCATATAAATATCTACATATACATACATATAGACAAAGCCTGCTTTAAGCCCCTGGGAAAGATGTCTGAAGCAGCTAGCTCTATTTAAAAGCCCTCTTTCTTTGCTATCGAGGATTTTTGATTTTCATTTTCTCTATGTTTTTTGTTCTAATAAATTTTTGATGATAAAGTATCACTCAACAAAGAAATTGCTTATTTTGGAATTAAGGATACTACTAAGATCAAATTATATTTTCTCTTATTTATGAAAAAATATTAGCTAATTTTAATAATTTTCGTGTGATTCAAAATTTTATCTGATTTTATTATTGTTAGCATTATCAGCAAGACAGGATCAGTTTTGTAATTTTTAATTTCGTTTCGACATGTTATTAAAAACACTGCAAATATTAGGACTGGAAATTAATGTCCTTTCTGTGCATTTGATATCAAGATTTTATTTTTAATCAAAATTGTATTAACCCTCGTTAGCAACAACCGTTCAATGCCGGATTGAAAATGGATCTAAAAAAATTTATTGGTTTTTAAGGCTAACGAATTAATCACCAAAACGACATTACTTTCTGGTCTCCCTAAAATCATTATTGTAATGAATAAAATTTCAAAATCTCAAAAATGAAAAATAAATCTTACTAACTTCACAATTTTAAATTAAAACTTTTCCAACAACAACGCAAGTGCATGACTCTGCACCTATGTCCCACGAAAAGCATCAATCCTATATAAGATCGTGGCCAAGAGACAAGTTACAAACAATATATTTTTCTATTTGCCCTTTACAAAATATCCATCCATCAGCTGTAACCTAACTAGACCTTGTTAAAAATAAAATAAAAAACTATTATCTTATAAAAAAAATGAAGAAAAAAACTATTACTTTAAACCTTATAAAAAAAGCAATTACTTGAAACCCTCTTAAAAAAAAAAAAATGAATTAAATAACTATTTTTAAAAAATTATGTTACCTGAAAATTTATAAAAACTGCTATTACTTGAAACTGTAATTAAAGTAATAATGTCAGGAAATCACGCAATTTAAATTGGGGTTTTGAGGGGTAATGTATGCATTGAGGCACAAAGTTGTTGGTAGCAGATTGTATTTTATTAAGTTTGATTAGAAAGACATCGGGGGGTCAGAATACTAAGTTAGGGCTTACAAGAAGAATAGCAGTCAAATTATTATATATATTTTTTTCTGAGGTTTTAGATTGATTTTTTTTTCTTGGTGTGGATGCAAGGCTTAATTAGACTTATTGGGCCATTTAAGTTTCGTTTTTTATTTATTTATTTATTACTATTATTATTATGGTAAAAGAAGTACATATTCTTACAGGAATCTTATTAGATTTACTTCCAAGCCTGAAAAAGTTTATATACTTGGATGATAGTAGGTGAATGAACATCATTAATGATATTTCATCTGAGGTGCGAAAAAGAATGTGTCGAATGAAGGTTTTTATGGCCTTAAAAATATTTAAAATCATATCTGATCAGTATGAAATGCTTTATGCTTATGCTTTATAATTGCATAAATTAACGAATACTAACTTATGCAGAAACATGGACTCTAGACTGAAGGATTAGGAAATACTGGCTATTTTTGGAACGGAAAAAATACTCCAATGTATTCTAAAAGGAATACAAATTGATGGTATCTGGCATAAAACAATCGACTCGTAACTGTATGAGTAAGAGATATAAATAACCAGATATTGTGAAATTTATTAAAATACAAATATCAAAATGGGCACTATACCTCATCAAAATGGAAAACAGATATGTTAAAAAGGTTTTTATGGCAGATAGGTCTTGATGGTGGCTGGGTGGTGCAGTTGGTTTGTCGTCAGCCTTCTGAGCCCAAGTCTGCGGGTTCGATCCCTGGCCCAGACACCGGATTTTCGGGATGCAGAAAATCCTCAGCGGCCATGTCGTATGATTATGCGGCATGTAAAAGATCCCTGGAGTGTCTTATTGGCTCTTGGCATTTTGGCAAAATTAAATTCCTAGTGCACTTTAGCATCCGAATAGAGTCTCGGTGCTGCCATCTAGTGTGGCAGAAACTAGACATCCAAAACATGACCAACAGTGTCTCACCCATTGTGGTGGTCCTGAAAGAGTGGATATCACCTCTGGAGAACACACTAGGTCTGCTCATCGGCAAGACTGATTGTGCAGCTCATTGGAAATAAAATTAAAAAAAAAGGTCTTGATGGAAATATGTTAAGATGGCCATGATCTACATTGGATTGTGGCACCATTTTAGAATCAGAAGAATAACAGTTTGGATTTAAATATTATTTGGGAAAAAATGATAAAAAGAACCATACCTTTGCAGAAATGACTGAGAAAATATGCAAATAGGCAAAACATATTCTCCTCTTATTCATTGAGTGCGGAGCATTAAGTATTCTTAATAATAATTAATATTAATTATAATTAATATAAATTATGTAGTGGAAACCACAATTTTGACTTCACTAACTGAAGATTCAACTTAAATGGAACCGCTTCAATGCTGGAATGTTATTTTTATTTTAGAAAAATTTTATTAATTAATTTTTTTGTAAAAACTATTTTTACTATGAAAAAAATGTTAAATGATTTATAATTTCAGGGTTGGTGCTCAGAAGGAAGAACCTGGAAAATACAAGGAATTTAAAAACCATCAAAAATAATGGGGGAAATGCAGGGAATATTAAATCTTTCCTTACAAACTAGAAAATTCAGGAAATTTCAATTCTTATTTTCGTTTTCAAAAGAATGCTGACCTTAGAAAGCGCAATCTATTGGATATTTAAAAATGATAGTTCAGCCGTACTATACATAATTTACTTTAGCAATATTTGTTTAAGCTGTTTTAACTATGTTGTTGTTCCAGCAATTAAAGCTAGTATAGTTATCGTAATGAAAGCTCACCCAAGAGCAAAGTAATGGTGTGTTTCCTCTTAATGTATTGTAATACTTAATTTATTTTATAATATGTACAGGGAAAACCAATTGTTTTCCAGATTTAAGTGGCAACCATGAGTTTTAAGTTTATATCTGTATGTATAATATATTTTATTGTTGTATTTTTTATTTTCTTAGAGAGCTGTTGTTGAGAAATTGAGAGAACATCATACATATGAACGTCAACTTGTACAAAAAACAGAGACTTATGAAAGAAAGAAAGATGAAATCATAAATGAAGAAGATGAGAAAATAATTCTCATGAAAAAAATTCAAGAAATAAACTCTAAAAAATGTTTCATTCTGAAGAAATTTAATGAATTATTAGTGGTAAAACTTATTTGTATTTAATATTTACATTTTCTTAAGACTGGTGCTATTATTATTAAATATAGAGAAAAAAAATAGTTTCATATCTTTATAAAAAAATATTATTTAAAATTTAGGATGGTCATAGAAAATATTTGAAATTTAACTAAAATACTCATAGGTAAAATTATTTTAAATTTAAACCGTTAAGGTTTCAAAAAAAAAAAAATATTCGAAAAATTCTTTGAATTGTTTTTTTTTTTTTAATTTCACCTCTAATTACAAGTGTTTTGTATAAGAGTATGACATAACCAAAAAATTATTAATAAAATTTAAGAGAATAGTTTCGGGGAAACTCAATAAAATCATTCTGGAAAAGTCAGATAACTTTTTTTTCTAATTGTTTGTGGCTACCTGTATACTGTAATTTGTTGCTAAAGATGATTTGTTGTCTTGATATTTTATACAGTTTCAAACGTTTGTCATTGAAAATAACAAAATGTTTCTATACCACAATTTTTGAAGCTAGTAAGGCATAACAATATACTTTTTGAGTTAAAAAATTATTATACTACAACTGTTGCATTTTTAAAAATTTAAACGCAAATTTTAACTAACATGTTTTCGATTGAAATTGTTTACTATTACTTAAATGTTAAGTATGCTTTAAAGTTTGAAGATAAGGGTATTAAGTTAAAATATTTTAAGATCTTAAACTGCATAAATTTATGAGTAATGATATATAAATTTTTTTAATCCTCATATTCAACTTCAGAACAATTTTTCTCCTCTGTCGTTTTATTTTATGATGTTAAAAAATTTTTGTGAAAAGTAAATGGTACTTTTAAACTATTCCTGTAGTATACTAATTTTTTTTCCTGTGCAGTACAGAACCCGTTATCCGGAAATCAGAAAACCAAAAAACCAGAATGAAATACGATAAATTTTCCCGCCATTTTTAAAAAAGAAAATCTTTTTTTCCTCATAAAATTTTAGGATTTTTCTTTCCTTTTTGAAAGGTTTACCTTATCATTTCGGAAATAATCATTAATCATCGTTTCTTCTTCGTTTTAAGATTATTTCCAAATATTTTTTTTTAGTTGGGTTTAACGATAAAAAAAAACGGCTTTTTGTAGCGATTCAGAAAACGGGAAACATCAGTTATCCGGAATAGCGATGGTCCCGATCGTTCTGGATAATCGGTTCCCTACTGTGCTATTAATTTTTCATGCCTGGTAATACTATTATGTAAAGTTATGACTTAATTTTATGTTTAATGTTGGTATCTGGAAAAATATTAATAGAATATTTATCTTTATCCAAAGTCATATGTAGATATATGACTTTTACATTGTAGGCATTAACTATTTTATTGTAACAATAATTCTATCTTCTTTTTTATGAAAAAGTTTTTATTAAAGTATTCAGAATTTAAATACATGTATAACATCTCTGTTAATTTAGATCTTAAATTTGTCAACAGAGTCTTTAATATCCTCTGTTATATATTTAGGACTTCATAAAGTGTAAAAAGAAGAGACTGACTAGTAATTTGAAGGCAAAGTTGCTTGAAAAAAGTATATTCACTTTTCAACGACAATTGAAAGAAAAAAAAGAACAACTCGCAGTGGATGAGGTAGTAAAGTACAATATAGTTTTAAAAAGTGTTTCATATGGATGTTATTAATTTGCTGTTACAATTGAACTCCCCACCCTTACTTTCCTCTAAACTTATATAATAAATCTTTAATTGTGTGCAACTGCTAGTCCAAAAACAATATCTTGTTTGTGGTCTATGTTCTTTGCAGAGAGACGAGAGTACAAATCATGTAATCTCATTTTGTAGCAAATTGTTTAAGGACTAATGAAAATAAATTTTGTACACCATATAGATTATTTAAGAGAATAAAGGTAGCTTTTTTTAGTCCAGAAATATCACAAAATTTAATTCCTAGTCATTGCAATAAAGTTATTTTGCGCCTTTCTTGTTTCCTAAAGTTAAATGGTTTCCTACGGTTCAATAATTTTTTTCAAATTTTTTGTCTGTCTCATAAGCAGTATTTGATATTGAAACAGTTAGCCAGGGTTCGTATTCATCCACATTTTCCTAAAATAAAATATTCTGTCCTTATTTGTCCTGATTTTTAATATTTTTTCTATTTTTTTCTTTCTTTTAAACATATTTTAACACACAGTGATTTTAAAAGAATCTTTTGGATTTTTTTTTAAAAAATGTAACGGCATCAACTTTTGTACTTAGGTCCAGAAAATTCAAGTTTCAATATTGCTCACAATACGATGTACACCGTATACATGGTTTTTAAAATCATTTTGTTTCAGCTTGTTTTTGTTTTAATTTTTTCTTTAAAAACCTTCAGTGTTACTCCTGTTTTTTTTAAAATAATATTGTGGAAAATGAATTAAGTATTTAACATAATGAAACATAATTTTCAAAGCAATTTGCAACACTGTTTTTTAGCTCTTTGTTTCCTCTTCTTAAAAATAGTATGTGTATATTGCACAAAAAATATTCTTTTTGTTGTGAAATGTTATGCTGATTTTTATTTTTTACCTCTACGAACCTTGAGTATACATACATTTGTATATATTTTGTGTGTGTGTTAAATGCTGTTCTGATTCATATCTGGAAAAATGTGACACCTGAGTTGTCATTTCTATGCTAATTTATTCTTATTGACCTACAAAAATGGTAATTTAATTGCATTATGTTTTGCTGTCTGTTATGAACTTTGTCAAATCTCATATGAACTACATATTTACAGTATTATTTTGAATACTATCCTTGGAGCTATATTGCAATTCAAATGAGGTAAAAAAAAACAACATAAAAATTGTCCAAAATAACTTCGTTTTATGATAATTTTTGTGTTTTGAACTGCATAGAATTGTTAAAGAATAAATAATACATACAATCATTTAAAAAATAAACACTCTTGTACAAGTCAATATTGTATGTTAGAAGTCTCTATCTGATGAAAGACAAATTATCTGGAATTGTTGTTGGAATCCACAGAAATTCTTTTTTAACCCTTAGAGCCTTAGTCCTGGATTTTTTCAAAACTATCTACTGCAGGCTTGCCAGCTTCTTAAAACTACTTTTCTCTGTGTTATTCAATGAAAAATTAGTGTTTGACAGGAAAATTTCAATACAATTTTATACAGGGACTCAACGCTTGGAGAATTAAATGTTCAGATATTTTTGAAGAAAAAAAAATCATAAAATAAATGGTGTATTTTTAAAAGACTAATAATATTGAAATAAAAAAATAAAGCTTAACTCAAATTCTTTCAGATCTTACCAATAAACTTAAAAATAAATAATTAAATATATTTTATCATGCTAAGCAAAGTTTCATACTATATTACAATAACAATTAGTTATCCAATTAACTATTTTTTGAGAAAAATAAGTGAATTCTAATTAAAATAATGATAAAGAACACAATGCCTAACTGTTGGGGTGCAATAATATACAGTAACTCAAATTGCTAGATTTCCCGTAGTTTTAATATAATTTCTTAAGAATTATGAATTATGTAAAATAAGTCTCTTTTTTTATGAAAGATTTCTATTTTTAATTTTCCTCAAAAAAATTTTTTTTTAATTTTTTTGAAGTTTTTTATGTTTTAAGTTTGCAGAAATAGACTTTTAATCCAACTACTGAAAAATATTAAAACTCATTAAAGATTTCTCATAATATTTTAATTAGAGGTTGGAATCTCTTCATGTATGGCACATACGATCTAATCAACTTGAATTAATTTATCAAGCTGATTAATTTTTCATTTTAAGCTTTTTCATATTTCTCTTCAGACTCTTTTATTTTATCAAATGTTGATTTTATTCAAATCTATTTTAATTTTTTTTATATATTTTTAAATTATTGTTAATGAAAAATTTTTGATCAACGTTTTAAAATAATTCTCTTGAACATATTGATACAGTACTTAAAATACTTAACTATTTCATTAATTATATAGAGAAATCTGGAAAAATTAAAACAACATAGAGCAGCCATTGTAGAAAAGGGATTTGCTTTTCATAATGAAATTAAAGGATTCTTACAAGAACTACAAGCTGTAAGTCAATATTTACTAATAAATTTTGCTGACTTTCTTCTATTTTTTGTGAATTATGTATTCAAGTTCTGGAGTATTGTTTTTGTCATACTTAAATTGACAGCTATATTTCTTTATGTTTTTAATTTTCCTCCTTTAAGACTGGCTATAGACTTGCATATGAAATTTTATGTTCCTGATAATTGTAAGAGTTTAAGTAAGCCTTTATTTACTGTTTGTTTATGTACAGTACTCCCAAAGATTGTTGAAGGTTTGTTATTCTTGTAATAATGGTAGACATAACAATTTAGGAGGGCTTAATTTTCTTCATTTCATGTGTTTTCCACTTGTACTGATGTGAGACTAGTAGTTTTAGAAAATATAAATTGTATTGTGGCATGCTCACAAATTAAAATTTAAAGTATTCTAAAATTTATACTTAAACATAATAAAATATTGAGAACTGCTTGATTTCGAGGATTTGAAATGTGAAATGTAATACATTATTATTACATAATAATATATTACATAATGTGATAGAAATTTATTCTAATTAGTATTTTTAACTAATAAATGGTATGTTTATTTTCTGTACCATATAAGTACAGTATTCTTAAATTTTATTGAGTTGCAAACTCTTTTTTTATTATTTTTTTTAAGCATTGAATATGATCTCAGGTAATTTACTGTCAAAATAGTTAAGTCTTTTGTGACATAATATCTCCTTGTTAAGTAGCAATTATTTTTGTAATCATAGAAAAATAAACAAAATTTGTTCCTTTTTTAAAAATTATTTTGCCCCTTAATAGAATATTTGTAACTAGTAAACATCTATAACATTTACTGTAGGATTAAAATGTATTTATACATTGACTTTATCAAAATTACTTATTAATTTTCTTTACATGTCATAAAATGATATTATATAAAATCTGTATTTTTATTTTAGCTAAGCATTTACATTCTTTAAGTGTGCCTCATTTTTTTGCTGTGCTTTGCTCATTGAACATGAACCTGACAAAAAATGAAACAATCCTCTTGAGTCTTATTTTTGTCTTTAAAGTATTAATAAAAATAGTAAACACCCAAAGGGGTAGACATTGAGTGTTTTGAAAATGAGCAAAAGGTTGAGATTTTTTTTATGTAATTATTATGATGTGATATCCTGTCCCTTTTTGTTTTAAGTGTGGCAAAAATGGAATTATTTCTTTCTTTTTTAATCCATTTGAAGAACATTGTTTTTAGAATTTTTATTTTAATATATTCTTTTTCCTACCTACGTTGAGGTCATAATGGCCACTTTAACCATTTTTCTTCTAACATCCCAGTACAAACTAGCCTTCATGTGAAAGTTGTGAATGATCAAAGAATGAGTATTGTTGCTAAGAGATGGGCAAACAGTCACATGTTTAAGATTTATTTTTCCTCTCCTGTTGGGGAGATCCATGGGAATTGGATTGGTAATGAGACTGGATCATAATTTGCTGAAGACATATGGTTTGGGCTGCAGTTACTCTTTAAGCACTACCCAAGGAGCATGTGAGAATTAGAGTACACACTATTAGAGTACAGGCACAAGTAACACTACTCCCATGTTACTTTTTTTTTGTTGGTGTCTTTCGAAGCAGCTTTTTTGTGTGTCGGGGGTTTTCTTTCAACATTTTAGAAAAAGTTGTATTGTCATCAGGTATGAAACTGCAGGTGAAATGATTGAAGCTTGTTAACAGGAGCAATATACCATTTGAGATTAGAATGTTCTAGCTGGACAGAATGCTGTTAAAATTCTTTATAAATAAATTCCCATTGGTGATAATTTAAATTTTCATTGTTGATTGTTGCCCGAAAGAGAACTCTATTTAAAATTTCTGTGTTCCATCTAGTTGGAAAATTTTCAAAATGTCTATTGCAAGATTCCACTCCCTCGCACACACGAAAGCAAGTAAATAAAAACATAGTAGTAAAAAATGTATGATTTTGCTGCACTGAATATAGAATGTTGCTTAAGTTTGTGTATAACATCTCCAATTTGGCTTTTGTTCTTTTAAAATCAGTAATTAATTCAATTTCAGAGTTCAAAATGTTTTGTGCTATGAATTCTAAAAATTTATCTTTTAAAATTTGCTTAGCTTGGACTTTGTTGTGAATGTTTTTGTTATGGGTTCATGGTTGCTTTGTTTGCTTAACTTAATTTTTTAAATACTTGAAGATTCTAAACAAGAATGTAAAGTCTGATACTCTTCTCACGAATAAACTGTTATCCTGTTCTGATGATTCTGTGTCCCTGCAATGTAATAAATTTGGAAATCTAGATGAATGTTCTATTCCCAGTTTACCAAAGCCTTTAATGAAGGTAAATGTCCTTGTTAAATGTTACATTTCTTTTTAATGACGCATATTATTGGAGTTTAAAACTATAGTTACATTACCAATTAAAAAGGGTTGAACCTTGAAAATTCAAAAGCCTGGCCACCTTTAGAGTGAGGAAATGTATGCATTTGTTTAAGGTAGATGATATAGGTCATACACATTGAAGTAAAAGATAAATATTTTAACCTTAGGGGCATAAACTCATGTTAAAGAAAACGCTTGCATGGATATGCTTTAGCTGCTCTCGCTGAGAACTTAGCAAAATTTGGAACATATCTGTATTTATTTTTGTACCTGCATGTCACTCTGCATATGCTTCAGTGGTGTTGTAGAGAAAAAAAATTATGTAATCAGCCCTGGAGATATTCAACATTAAATGATTTTGGCTGTTAACTATATATTACTTGACCATTACTTAATACGTAATCCTTAATTCTTATTTGCAGGACATTTTTAACTATCAAAATAAACAAGTCTCTCTTCTTTTTAAAAAAAATAATAATAATTAACATTTGCGATGTTAAAAAGAAAGTATTAATATTTTTTTCTTCTTTATTTCCCTTTGCTGCTTTCCAATAGCTAAACATTTATTCTACTTCAATAAGCAAATTAAAGAATTCTGGAAAAATCTATTTTTCAGAATTAGAAGTCCTGACGATTCTGGATATGTAACTTTCCACTCTATATAGTATTAGAGTTGTCCTTTATTCTAAAAAATTAAAAAAAAATGTAATTTAGTTAGAAATTTGAGCTTACAAACATTTTAAATTCTGTCTGCTACTTCTATGTATCTAATGTTTTTCTTTCCTGCAAATATTTTTAAATGTAATGTCATGTCTGTGCTTAAATTTGTCAAGCCAATAATTTATACTTTAAATTTCTGTAGTGTCTAACTTCCATATACTTCTTGTGCCTTTTTATTATTAATTATCCATTTACAGGAACAGTAGTTTTTTTTATTCTTACCGAAAAAAACAAATTGAATTTAAAATTTCATATAAATTAGTAGTTTATGATACTTTATTTATTTATTTCTCCTTTAGCACAGTACTTGCTTGGTCTTTACTTAATCCTAATCTCTGTTCTAGGTTTCCGTTGCTACATTAATTAGATAAACTTTTTCTTCTAATGTTAAATTTTTCTTGTTTGTAGCTCTGATAAATAACATGTGAAAGTAACACCTAATTACAATGGTCACCCTGAATTACTTTACTAATTATTAGATCTTTACTCTCTAGAAATCTATCTTAATAGTTTAAAGAAGTGACCTAAAGTATGCCAAGTAATTAGCTCAGATGATATTTGAGTTACAAAATCAGACACAAAAGCACACTTTCTCAGAATGAACATACCTTTTTTTAGGACGGATTCAGATTTTGGACCCCCGAAATATAGGAGGTAGCCGCAAGCTGGAAAATATGGTCCCCATAGTTTGGTCAGGATAGCGATCCGAAGTTTGGACCTCATAATGTTAATTTTATTGTTTGGATATTTCACCATATCTCAAGAACTTTTTAAACGAATTGAAAAAAAATTTGCCCGCAATTATGAGATTCATTTATCCAAAGATAATTCCATGAAAAATGTTTTTTTTTAAATATTTTATCTTTTTATTACTTCACTCAATAATAGTCGAAATTTTTTTTAATTGTAAGATATACAATTTTTTACATTTTTTTAAAGTGTCTTACAAATTAGTTGAGTAGTTCCTGATTCAATTTTAAAAAAGTCGTATGTTTAAAATTTGATTTCTCAGGAACTATTCAACCGATTTCTCTCAAATTTTGTATTTTTCATATTAAATTATTTACTTTAAAATGATGTAAAAATTGTATACCTTACAATTCAAAATTTTATGGACTATTATTAAATAAAATAATAGGAAATATTAATTAAAATTTTTCATTTCGCATAAAAGGTTCTTAAGATATGACGAAATACGCAAGAAATAGCATTTACATTATGAGGTCCAAACTTAAGATCACTCTCCTGACCTAACTATAGGGACCATATTTGCCAGTTTGCCGTTACTCCCTATATTTTGAGGATCAGAAATCAGAATCACTCAGAAAAAAGGTATGTTTATTCAGGGAAAGTGCGTTCTGTATCTGGTTTTGTAACTTAAAATATCGTCTGTATTAACTGATTAGCACATTTGAAGTCACCCCTTTGAACCATTAAGTTTGAGCTTTAGAATGTGAAGAACTGATCATTAGATCCATAGGTAATAAAGGTGGTCCGTTTTGTTTTTGGCACATTGTACATACAGGGCTGCCTGTCCCATCTAACAAAATTAAAAGAAATCTTCTCTCATTTAAGCAAAGAAAAAAATGATTTAAAACTTTTTATTTATTTTAACTTTTACAATCTTTTAGTTATATCATTACACAATGCAATGTTAACTGAAAAGCTGAGTGGATAAAGCAGGTAAGTGGCATTTTCGAACTAATTTAGATTTCTTCAGGAAAGTTCATATTTTAGTCTTATTTAATTCGATAACATTCATTTATTAATTCCCAATATCTCAGTGGATGAAGAAGTAAGTGACAATATTTGAGTGTTTTTGGAATGGAAGAACGTTTGGTAAAATATGTCAAACAAGTAAATGTACTTGACAGGAATTAGTCATCAAACATCTCTAGAAAATCACTCGCTTAGCATCAAAGATTAATAAACTAGGAGTTTGAAGGAGTATTAGGAGTTATCTATTCTATATTACTTTATTTTTTATTTTTTTAAATTTATATTACAATATTTTATTATTTTATCATGAAAATTTAAATTAGATGAAAGAGAAATAAGGAGAAACCTTATAAGGAGGAGTTAAGGAGTGTAACTTTTGTTCTAATGTTCAAAATAATTACTAGTTTATTATAATTACTAGTTATAGATATTCTGTCTAGTTAGAATAAATATAAAACAAAATTAAAAAGTGAAAAAGAATTTTTTCCAATTAAAATTTTCTTTGGATTATTAATTTTAACGAAGATTATTACTTCTAACATTTGAATAACAAAGGGCTTATCAATAATGTTTAAAATGTATTGTACATTGCACAAAATAAAAAAACAGACTTCCCTGAATAAATTTTAATTTAATGATCGGATCTTCACGTTCTAAGACTCAATTTTAAATATTCAAGGGATTGACTTCAAATATTCTGATTAATTAGTGCAGACTATATTTTAAGTTACGAAATCAGACACAAAAACATACTTTTTTTGAATTAGCATACTTTTTCCCCCCAACGGATTCGGATTTCTAACCTTTAAGGGAAAGTACGTTTTTGTGTCTGATTTCGTAACTTAAAATATCGTCTGCACTAAGATTACTTGCACCATTAAAATTGAGTCCTGGAATGTAAAAATCCAATCATTAGATCAAATTATTCAGGGTGGTCTGTTTATTATTTTGCGTTGACCAAAATGTATTACCAAAATGTTGAGCATATATCTTAAATATTTGGCAAAACTTACGGCAACTTTTCGTAAAAATCAGACAAGGTCAGAGTTCTCAAATCAAGTCTACATATGAACAAATCGCAGAGATAGATTGTTAAATTTTTTTGTTACGTCCCTCCCCAGAGATTGTTGTGCTCATGCAAAGTATATTTTAGTAGAGACTGATCAGAGTTCCGTTAGTATTGAGCTAACCATAATAGGTTTACGTGCTTTTCTATTTTATAAGAATGCTGATTTGAGATTGCTTAACAAAAATCTTCTCTAAGGTTAATTTTTTCTTGTTCTTTTCGCAAGAATTCTCTTGTCTTATAGAATCAAAGTTAAAAAGCTAAAAATGAAAAAGTTGCATATAATAATTATCGGAAGTAATTGTTTAGTTCCGAAATTATGCTGATGACATAAATTATAAAGAAAAAATCAGAGTTGAGCAATTTATTATGATCTTGAGGTTTACCATGATTGAAAAAATGCCTGACAATTATATAAATATTTTTATAGATATAAAAAAATTTCTTTTTTGTATAAAACTGCTATTTAAAAATATTAGCAGCAACAGCTATAGATACTTTTTGTATTAAAACTAATAAATGTCCTTTTATTCTATCCTATAATAGGTTTACGTGAATGTAATAAAATGTTAAAACATTTTAACCAAAATCAGCGCTTTTTAAAGGAATTTTTTAATTATAAATAATTACAGAATTCTTGTCAGTTTATTTCTCTGGTTAATTTCGTTGTTGGTGAAGTGCCATTGTAATTATGTATTTTCATTTGGGGGTTCCCAGAACAGGCAAGAGTCACAAAGCTTCATCACCCACAAAATTTCCCTCTCCCTTTTATTCAACTACTTTAATGAAGATTAGAATCAATTGAGATATTTACCTGATGGGCTGTGCACTAATTGCATAAAATTTTTCAAACTTTTTTTTAACTTAATTATTATTATTTTTTTTTTTACCTATGACTTTTCGTTATTGTATTATTATTTTTATAATTTTCAGTGCTTTTAATTTCGCTTTTTAAATTTATCAATGTTTAGGAGCAAGATTTTAAAGAAGTGTTAAATGAGGGGATTTTACTATTTTAAATGCAACAAAAAAATAACATGTTATTCAGATTTTTCATTTCAAATATCTTTAACAACTCATTTCTTAGTGATTTGATTTAAAAACAACTGAAATAAAAAATTCAATTTGTTAAATATTATGAGTGATATAATAATAATTTATTTTTGGCAATATTGTTTAGATTCAATACTCATTATATTTACGTTTCAAAATTATTCAAATTTTTTTAATCATTTCATTAAAGAAATACTGGACCAAGTAGAAAAATTTGTAATATGAAGTTATTAAAGTTTTCTTAGTTTGCTTCATCTACATATCTTTGTACGTTCTTCTACATATCTTTATAAATTCCGTACGTTCTTCTACATATCTTTATAAATTCCGTATGATCAATAATATTATTCTTTTAATGTTTTGTTGAATAACTTTTATTTAAACCAAAAAAAATTTAAAAAAAACACTCGAGACAATCTTTAAATAATAGTTAAATGAATTATAATTTTGAAAAGTGCTTAAAAGGTGCTTATTTTTTGTTGAAAAATTTGACTATGCACTCTGATAGCAAGTCTATTTGAAAAGTGATACCAATTTGTTCCAAATTGATGCTGCTTAAATTTTATTTCATGAATATAAGCCTAAATATATGTGTATTTAGTTTAGCTTTTCAAAAATAGTTATATATCTATTGACAAAAATTAAGAAAAATTTTTCTTTATAAAGCAGTTTTGGTCAAAAATTTATTTAATCAAATTTACTAAAATGTCACTGACCTGCTTTTCCTCTCTAAGTTCTTCAACTGTTTGTAATATTTTGTAAGACACAGTTAACATTGTGATAAAGAACCATGTAAAAAAATACTGAGAAAAAGAAAAAAGTAACAAAAAAGTCACTAAACCCTGAAAAGTCCCTGAAAAAGTAGAGTCTTATTAAGATTGTTATGCAAAACTAATACACTAAGTAATAGTGTGTTTGCTTAGTTTGAGGTAATTAAGCATTCATTCAAAAAATCTGATAAAAATACCTTTATAGAGATTGCAGCTTATAAGTTTAAGAAAAAGGAAGGGAAAAAAAACTTAGGAGTATGAAAATTTTTTCATTTTGGATTCTTATATCTTTTCTAGAGTGTCTCTCCATATTTTATCTATAGTGTGTCGATTACGACTGATAGTTCTTATCAACGTATATTTAATAATCCTTTTTTATTGAAAGTAAGAAATGTCTCTTTGTAAACACAGCGTTGTATTAAATATTTTTTATTTTTTTTAATGTAGACATTACCTCTAAATTTTCTTTACAAATTGAAAGAAAAGAGCATGTCATAACAGAGCTTTTAAAAAAATTGATCAAGCTTTTATGAAACCAATCTTTATCTAGTTAGAAGAAGAATATTATGTGAAGTACCAAATCACCTTTTTTTTAAAAAAAAATCAATATTTGTCTTGTACTTGTATCATTCCTATACTTTAAAAAAAATTATTCATTAATTAAAGAATTTTTGAACCAACCCACTGTAGGCCGAAAGGTCATGAAGGAAAAGATTCTACAGTTTTGTAACCTACACTATGATTGTGGCAATGTAGTGATTGCACAAGCCAGCTCTATTATTCTTTAGTAGTCATCAAAAGTTAAACTTAGTTTCAAAAAGTATTTACTTTTTTTCTTCTAATTAATACAAAATACAGTTTATGATCATTAGCATAACTCACCATTAAATGATTCTTTCCTTATCACAACTGCTGCATAAAGTCCCATTTGCTAATCCATCTACGCAATGTTATTTTAATGTTCATTAGAACGTCTACACTGATCTGTTCATTCATTCCAAGCTGTGAAAGTTAAGTCATTAAATTTAGAAAAACCAGTTAAAAGTTTCAAAAGAAATTATTTAAACCTTTATTTTCTTTGATATTACCACACAATAAATGTAAAACACCTTTAATCCTCTGTGAATGAAAGAAAAGTGACATGACCCTCTAAATTCTAATTCTGAAACCTAGCTGGTTGTAATATATGGACATTCATAATCTATAATTTTCTTTTCAAAGGATTGAATAAATTAGTCAGTCATACTTTTCTTGTTTGAAAATTATATTCTCTCTTCTTGTGAGATGTAAGTCCAACTGTGTGGTTATTTTCCTACTTTGTCCATGTGGTCTATGCAGTTATCTTAAAGTACGTTATTTATTGGGAATGGCTGCCCTAAACCGGTAAATTATTTTTAAGCATTTTTCACTTTGAAGTGTTATTTTAACCCCTTAACGATTGGTTAATCTTCAAGAAAACAGTCATAAAAGTGCCTATTTTGCCAAATACATGTATTTGATTAGTGCTGACATCTAGTTTAAAATAAACTATCTACAATTACCTTAAAAGTATCCTGGTACTGCCTTCTGGTGTGTAAAATGAGAAATAAAGTGTTTTCCGGGCAAAGAAATGAACTCGTTTTATTCTTATTGACACGTTACTATTGAACACTCCAGCCCTGAAATTTCACGGGAGCGAGAAATAGAGGACAAAACCTCACCCCGTCATTTTCACGGGAGCGAGATCTAAGGGGTTAATTGCTACTTTCACATACATCTTCATCATTACCAATTTTTATGTTAGTTACCAAATTTTTATTAAATGATAGCATTGCATTGTTTAAAATTGGTCAGATATTTTTTTAGTTATGAGTTAATATTTATGGTGTTTTTGGGCAATCACTTATAACGGCTACTTTTGCCCAGACCAGCGAGAAATGGAGGGCAAAACCTCACCCCGTCATTTTCACGGGAGCGAGAAGGAAGGGGTTAATTGTTACTTTCACATACATCTTCATTATTACCAATTTTTCTGTTAGTTACCAAATTTTTATTAAAGCATTGCATTGTTTAAAATTGGTCAGATATTTTCTTAGTTATGAGTTAATTTTATGGTGTTTTTGGACACTCACTTATAATGGCCACTTTTGCCCAGACCACCAGGGTCGCTCTCTATACCAAGTAGAATTTGTTGACATTATGAAATCTATTATTTATGTTGTTTCTTTCAGATAATTTTTAAGAAAATTATTATTTATTTTTAGAAATTATTAAATAATTATGGCTGTAAAACTAAAGAAGAAACTGAAAGAGAAATCAGCCGTATTCAAGCACAACTGGAAATAACTTCTGAAGAGAATGAAGCAGTAAGTAGAATTTTTTAAAGTAAGCTTTTCCTTATGTCTCTTTAACACTTACAGTTAAATATTTTATTTAAGAATACAAATAAAGAAACCAGTTGGCTTCAGTGGTGACTGGCGGTATTACATAAATAATAGTGTTTAGCAGAAATATTAGGGCTCATAATTAATGCTGGTTCATTAGTCTAGGACTACTAAAATTTGACTCTGACATCACTATAATTGTCAATAGTCTCCCAGGCTGTTAATCAATATAACCAGTGATATGCTGTTTTGGTTCTTAGTTAACTATTTTGGCCTGTGTTATCATCATAAATGTAAACATGACATTCTTAGTGTTATGTTTCATTTAAATACACTTTCATAACTTAATAACTTGATTTAAACAAAAAATCTAATAAAGGCATATAAATGGACCAGTGTGAATATGTGTAGACTAATAATATTTTTAGTCACTGGTTTGAGGTCCAGTCATTAAATTTTCAGAATTTCTACCCTTAAATTAATTTAAATTTTTCTTGAAATTTATCCAGAAAACCTTGCAAATTTAGATTTCTTTTTAATTGAAAAAGAATTATGTTACTACTACCTCTCATAGTAATAGTCACAATCAATGACAGACATGACAACTACTACTTATTGAAAATTGTTGTCTACCAAGATTTTTTTGAAATTGTCCTGTTAGGGAATTTTATTTTTGTAATTGAGTGAAATAATATCATTCATTTTATATTAAATTGTGTAAAGTCAATCAAATATTCGCTATAACAACTAAATATTAAAAAAATAATTTTGTATGTTTGAAAATTTTCAACAAAAGCATTTTAAAATTATCTTTAAACTCTTGTTTAAAGTCTTAAATGCATAATTTAGTACTTATATATGATTTGCTTTTTCATGGTGCATAGCATTTTTAAAAAGCGCTTATTTTTGATTTTAGTTTTTTAAAAGCCGTTAAGGTGCTTTTTTTCATTGGGTGTTCTTAAAAAGTGCTTAATCAAAAATTAAAATTTTCCTGTTGATTTTCATGCAAAAGCGTGCTTTTCACATTGTTCTGTTCGATATTTTCATAATTCATTTTGGCATACTGTCGGTCCATACAGTATGAAAGCGCTAATAATTTTACATGTTTGATGAAATACTCGTGAGTTCGCATGTGCGTCTTCTGAACAGGGTTCAGTGAGATTATTGCACTCTCTGCATTTTGCAAATATTCTCAATTTCAGGCTTCATTTTCCACCTTCTGATATCGAACCGAAAAATCTCTTGATCATTTTATAATGGCTAATATAATCAAGAAAAGAGTTCTTTGGTCAGAAACTAGTTATTTTATCATGTTCATGTAAAGTATTTGAAAATTATTTTGCATTTTGTAAATATATATTTCACCTAAAAATATTTTTTGAGTGCTTAAAAAATATTTAAAAGGTGCTTATTTTTTGCTGAGAGATTTGACTATGCACCATGCATAATTTTTCTGTATCTTTAATTTGTGACTTCTATTCCTGTAAATTTTCTTTGTAAAAACGATTATTTTTAGGCTTGATTTTTGTCTACAAAATTCCATTCAGTTAGACTATTATATTTAAGTAAAATATATTTGCTGTTATTACATAATGCATAAAACTTTTTTATATCTGTTAATACTTTTTACTTAAGATTTATTTTGTTGAATTTTGAAAAACTCTTTTTAGATCATTCAAATATGTGCAAATTTATTCAGTTTTGTCTAAATTTAGGTTCTACATGAATACACACAACGAAAAAAGAGAATTGCAGAAATAGAGACAAATATTGAAACATTTCACACCAAGTTGAGGGAACTGAAAGCAGATATAGATAAAAAGAGGAATGAATGGCTGCCTTCTTTATCAAAATACATCAGAAATATTAATAGAAAGTTCAGTCAATATTACAAACAACTCAAATGTGCAGGCGAAATAAGTTTAGATACATGCAATGATTCGGTAATTCATACTAAGTATTTTCTATTATCCTACCTTTTTCAATAATTATGCTCCTAATGAATATCGTATGTTTTAATTATGATTTTGTATTATAAATTTTATTGTTGGTAATTCTATATTTAGATAATATCATCTGTTTAAATCCTTTATTCTTTATTAAATTTACATTTGATGTGTTAACGCTACTCTAATTTGGAAGTAGTGAATCAACTAGTAATGAACTGAGCAATGTTTCTACCTTTCATTAAATCTGATTAATGTGAGAAAAAAATCCTCAACCACTCACCTGATTTGATAATTCTTTATTTTCATGTAACTTGGTTCTGCATATAACTCTAAATTTATCAATTGATTAAGATTCAGGTAAGGTATTGGCAATGCAGATTTTTCAAAAAGTGCAAACAAAAATTATTATTTAAATAATTATTAAGGGGGATATTATGTTTTGTATAGTTATCAATTTGGTCTGTTTATCTCAATTTCTTATGTTAAGTTTGCTGGAATTAAGAAATTGTTAATTGCTTTAAAACTTTATGTAAAAATATAAAACATGTTGTTAATAGGATTATTACTACTAGGCTAGACCACTCTATGCCTATGAAATATTTCCATTATCAATTTTAAAGTGTGCACCTTTTTGCTGGAAAAGTAAAACTCAAATATTATTTATCTTCACATACATCTAAAATATCAAATTTAGAGTTTAATTAATTTATTATCTGTTTTTGAGTGTGTTCATTCTTAGCAAAAATTACAATCTATCATCTACATAAAATAGAATTATATTTTTACAAAAATAGTAATTGTGTACAAAATGCTCTCCATTAAATTCAGTTTTTCTAATATATTTAATAACGTTTTGAATGACTCTTCAACTATGATTTAAAACACAAAAATATTTTTTATCATGCTTTTTTATTTTTCCGAAACCCTTCTGGTGCTTCTTACATAAAGATTTCGTGTAAAATTAACTATTATGATTTATTTTATAAACTTAATTCTAAAAGCTTATTGGTCAAAACTATTTGGTTATTATTGTTATTTTAAAAAAAGCAAATTTCTTCAGGTTTGTTTAAATGTTTTCTTTTAAATTGTTTACAGGATGATTTTCCCAAGTATGGTCTTCAAATAACACTGAAATACCGAGACAATGAGCCATTTATGGAATTGTCCAGCACTCATCATAGTGGTGGAGAGTGCAGTGTTGCTGCTATTATCTTCATTCTTTCTTTGCAAGAACTCACAGAAGTGCCTTTTAGATGTATTGATGAAATTAATCAGGTATTACTTAAAAGATCTCGTTCTTTTAAAACAGAATTCCTTTTTGACATTTAATTCCATCTTGTTCCTTTTTAAACAACTATTGGCAATTGCAGAATCATGAGAGAAATCTAGTGATTCTACAATTGCCAGCAAGATTTTGATTTATGCTTATCAGGTGTTCCAAAAAGTATCAACAATTTGTAAAATCAATTAAACCCATACCAAATAAATCCCTGGGCATAGAAGTGTAGGGTAAACTGCATCCTGCCTAAGAAACAAAGTCCAAATAACAAAACCCTTTAACTGATTGATCTATTGACTGAAAAAAACTGTAAACAATGTTTTCTGCTGCTATGTTAAGTGTTCTAACTGAAATATTTGCACCCTTGTTAATTTTTTGGTTTCAGGTTGTACCACATTGTTGCTGTAAATAATAGTTGTTTTGTAAAAATATTTTTAATAATTTCTCTAAGTTATTAATACCATTTGTTTGGGAACTTTATTGTTAACTTCAAAATTTAGTCATGATAAATTCTTAAGCTTTTTCCAGTTTCTTGAAGTGAGGGCTGCAAACCATGATACTTCTTCTGTTTTAAAATCGGCTTTTTAAATCTCAGTCATTTTTAGTACACCCTATAGTGCTTCCTAATCTTTTAATTTAACTCTGCAAATCCTTTTAAACCTAAAGGATGGGTTAAACTTTTTTTTTACCCCAGCCATGCATCAACAGTCAGACCAACTTTTACAGATTAATCTATTTAGTAATAATATTGTTTGTGCTCAATATTATTTATTACATTGTGTCTGCTCTATGTGTTTTTGAAATATGGAAAACTAGTGCATATGCAAAGGAATAGGTTTAACTAATGGAAAGAATAATTTTATTTATAGAAAGGAACCTTGTTAATGATAATGGGAGACAGCTATGATTTCAGTAACATATTCTTTTAATTTTTTGTACATTTTTGAAAATGAATTAGCTTTTAATCGTGTAATAAATTCTTTTTTTTTTTTTTTCAGGGGATGGATGCTCAAAATGAAAGAAGTATGTACAATTTAATTTCAGATAGTGCAAAAAGTGGATCCTGCTCTCAATATTTTCTGCTTACTCCTAAGGTATTAATATTTCTAACTCAACTTTTGTATCTCTTAAAAATATTAATCTAAGTTAGTGCTTCATTTATTTATAGTTAAATTTTAAACATAATTTTTTTAAAATTTTCTCCAGGTTATTTATTCAAATTTGTATCTTATACATTCTGCACTCAAATATTGCATTCAACGTTTGATTTGTATTTAATAGTTTATCATTTTTAAAATTTTATACATTGCTTTGTAATAATGATGAATTTTTTTTATTTAAGTAAAACTATAGGTGTTATTTTTAAAGTTTATAAGTACACTTTTTTTAATGAAAAAATGCTGTTATTGATTAATCTTTTATCCTTTTCATATAAATTGTTTTGAATAATTTGTGTTTCTTTCTCACTGCTAAGCTTTATCTTAAACTGAAAAAATAGTGTGTTTCGATTATCATTTAAAGTTACTATTGTAGCTTTGGTTTAAAAAAAAAAACAATGTCTTGATTCCAGTTTCAATTTGATTTAAATCACTGATAGCCTGATTAAGAAAACTATTTTGCCAGATTAATTTAAACTTTAAGCAATTGTGAAAAAAAATTTATCATTTTTTTAATTTATGTATTGTGCAACAATATCAGATTTACTCTTATCAAAATAACTTGATTAAAATACTTGATTTAATTGGACGTAAATGTTCAGAATAACAGCCTACAATTTTATGGACAACAAAGTGAATATATTTAAAAACAGGTATACCGTCAAAAGAATTAAGATATCTATCTGTATTTTAAAAGTCAAAATATCTTACAAATAAAAGTTTGATATTACCATGAAAATTGAAATTAATTGGAATAATTCTTCAAATTTTTGCTATTTCAAATAAGTATGTAAGCCAAGTATGGGTTTTGTATGAAAACTAACTATAATATATTTAATCTCATTATTTAAGATTTCAACTCAAGAATTCAAAATTTCGTGCTGAATCTAATTTGATAATTTTTTAATTTACAGAATGTTCAATAATTTCTTATGCAGTATTTGTATCAAAATGTGCCCATTAACCAAAGATTCTATTAACTAATGATTTATAGCATAGAATTTTATGAAATGGAGATAAAGCTTTTAAAATAACAAAATGTGACTTGCTATAGAAAGAAGACTGAAGGAAGTAAATGGTTTCACACATTGGACTCAATATGTTTGTTTTCACCAATTCGAAAATCTTTCTTTGCAAGAACTCTGTAACTCTCAAAATGATCGAATGTTATCAGTATTCATTCAAGACATGCCACCCAATAAATAGTCTTTAGGGAGATTTCTAAATAACACATCTTTAATAGTTTAGGGAGTTTTTTTTTCAAGTAGGAGATATGAATAAATTAAAGCTTGCCAAGTTAAAAGATGAAATCATACAAACCCACTTGTTATAATGGTTTGGGCATAATTTTTTTATTATTTATTTATTTATTATTATTTATTTACTTATTTATGTTTTTTTTTTTTTTTTTTTTTTTTTTTTTTTTTTTTTTTTTTTTTTTTTGCTGAAATAAAATGTGAATACTTCTAACTACACTTCCAAAATTTTTTCTTTCAAGCTGTATAGTTACTTATTTCATCCAGTCTTTCAAATTATCAAATTTAAATCTAGTTTTCTTTCTACTTCAACACCCATCAGCAAAATAACTGAACCTTTACAAGAGTAATGAATGCTTTTACAAATAGGAACTTTCTTAGTTTATGTAATAATTAGAAATTCTTTCATATTAATAGTTTTTTTTTTTTTTTTGCTAAAGAGTTTTGGATTTAGATTGATGTAATAGAGAGGCAGCCACAAATACCAGCATATCTGCTGACTTCTTCTGTGCAATTTATATTGTAGACACATTTGTTTATTTTTTCAGAGTAAGATTAGTTTCATTCAAGAGTTTATTACATGTAATATTATCACAAGCAATGAAAACAATTCTGTATCATATTACAAAAATTCCTTGAAATAACAATTTGAAGCCCAACCCCAATATAAAGAAAAATACAATTCAAATTGTTGATTTAAATCACTGAAAGGCTTTTTTGTAAAATGATGAACACTATCAGATAGAAATTAAGTAAAACTGTAATTTGTCAAGTCATTGTTTGTCACTTGTCTCGTAGTGGAAAGGTATAGAAAATTTTAGTTTAAACATTTTGGAGATTAGAAATTCATTTAAGCAGACAACTTAACCACTCTTTCCTTTTGAAAGTAATCTAATGTCTAGAATGAACCTCAAACAGAAATAATGTTATGATAAAGAATTGCCGTTGCGTAGTGTTTGTGTGAATTCTAACATCATCTCATTATCTTTTTCAACAACGCAATTACTAAATCACACCCACACATTTATAATAACAAGCTATAATTTTACTAATGAGAATGAGAGCATATATTGGATAAAAAAAAAATCAGTTATATTAATAGTTAACATATGAAGAAAACTATGTAATTAAATTTCAATATTAATGTTTATGGTTAAAACTTAATAAATAAATATAGTTGAAACTAAAAAGTTGTATTTTTGCAGAGTTAGGAAAATAGGGTTTTTATTTGGACTAAGGGCATTCTTGTTTTACCTGCTAATTTCATTTTTCCTCTAACTTGCTAATGAGAATAGTGCCATTTTAAGGAAAATAGTTTTATAAAAATACCAAAATAGCAAGAAAATAAAATAAAGTTTTTATTCCATTTAAAATTCCCAGATTATTAGCCAAAAATTCTCATCTATAAGCATGCTGTTTTCTGCAAATTCACTGAATTCTGCCTGATTTCGATCAAAAATTTTAATTATCAATTCTCAAGTTGTAAAAATTTGATATGTTGTACAATCCATAAATTGTTAGTAAGTTTTTGATCATTTCTACCCAATTTAATGTTGCAGAATATTTTAGATGCTTGAATGATATTGTGTAGAAAAACCTGATTAAATAAATTTTATTACAGTGAAATTTTATAAGGGACCATTGTGATCATATACTTACTTATTTATTATTTTTATAAGATGAAATCAAATCATATGTGATGGAGTTTAATTGTTTCAAAAATATGAATTGTTCTCTTAGTAAAGTTTATTCAAAATGAATTTGATCTAATTTAAATTTTGTCTCTCATAAAACTTTTTGAATGAAAAACTAAGCGGTTGTTCATAAATTATTTTTTTAAACATTTCCAAATTATTAAAATTAGTGAAACACTTTAATTATAAACATGAAGATCTGATTATTAAATAATAAAACAAAATGTTATTAAATAATTAATTTGGCACCTATTATGAAATGATTCCAAATGAGTGTTAAATAAGAGAATTGAGAGTTAAATTTTTTATGTTTTATTTATTATAAGTATTTTAATTATTGAATTTCATTTAGAGCAATTTGCAATTTTTTTATTAAATTTTTTAGCAAACATGTTTCTGAAGTTTTATGTTATCGCACAAAGTTCAGCTTTTATTTCAAAACTGTGTGGCGTGTCTGTATCTGTGAAAGAATTAATATGTGTTCTTATTTTTAGTTTAAGGCATCTTGATTCTAATAAGTAATACATTAAAAATGTTTCGTTTATCTATTACAATGTTACTTAGATACTATATAATGCTACTTAGATACTATAAATAGTATTTTTTTCTTNTTTTTTTTTTTTTTTTTTTTTTTTTTTTTTTTTTTTTTTTTTTTTTTTTAGTTATTGACAGGTCTGGATATGCTTGAGCATGAAGATGTTACTGTTCACATCATTTTTAACTCAACCTTTTTAGAAGTAGATATGAGTGTCCAACAACATATTGAACTGTTAGATACCTGATAGAAATGAGAAACATTTCTTTATACATGTACAGTTGGTTTTAAAATCAAAATTGTTTATTTGTATTTTTCCCCCTTGTTTTGTTACAATATCTCAAAATTAAAATAAAAAATAATCTTGTATGAAAAGCTCTTTTCTTGTCTGCATTATCATAATTTATAAATTTAAAGGTTTTTGTTTCTAATTTTATTTAACAGAGGTAAGAAAGTTTCCATTATTTTTAATCATAAATATCAATGTAAAAATTAAAGTTTGTGGTTTAAAATGTAGTCTAAATTTATTGCACAAATTTTTATGTATCTATGTTAATGTTTTCAAAATTATATTTTTGAACATCAGAAGTTTTTTTTTAAATTTCAAAAGTCATTTATATATTACATAAATCTTTCAATTATTTATTTATTTTAAATATGGATGTTGTTAAATATTATGATATGATCTCGGGGTTAAATCATTACAAACGCCTTACGCCTTTAACAAAATATATATAATAACAAAACATGGATGATGTTCATGATACAGTGGCATGGAAGAAACTGATTACAATGAATGATATGATTTCACATTACTGCGCAGAGCGCAATCTGTTTAGTTTTAGAAATTATTATTTACATTGAGAAATATTATCAACACTCCCCCTCCCCCTGATGAACTCTTAGTTCATAACAAATTAATCATTTCAAAATATTAATCAAAGTTATATTTCTCAAATGTAAGTTACCAATAGATGTCTTAAATGTCAAGATGTTTTTGTCGTATTTTGAATATAATTTTCTTAAAACTATTTTTTTTCTTGTTATAATCAAATGCAATGAATATCTTGATATTTTAGGTATGTCTTTATCTTTGTACAATGAACAATATTTCTATAAAATTTTAATTATGCTAAAATACAGGATGATTCTAAATTCTTGGAGGTGAAGAAGGACACATCATAACTAAGAATTGCACAGGCACCCAGGATTATAAATGTCAATCAACGCTGCTAGAGATTCTTCCCTATTATAAATTGTTTCTATGTGAGCCTTTGAACAGGCTTTCATTTATCTAAATTGTCTTAGTTTCATGTTAATATTATGTTTTCTATTAATTATTGTATTCAAATAGGCTCGGACAAAGCTGTTTTATTGTAATTTAATGATTTAGCAAACTTCTTAGTCGCCAAATCATTAAATTACAATAAAATAGCTAATTCTGAACAATTTTATTTGCAATTTTTGACAAGAATTATTAAAAAAAAAAGAAAAAACTAAAATTAAGATTGTGTAAATAAATAAAAATACCTGTTCAAAAGCACTCCTAGAAACAGTTCATATTAGGGAAGCACCTTTAGGGCTATGACATTTTCTGTCATGGGTTTCTAATTTTTATGGATCTTTAATTCTTAATCCTTATGATGTGCCCTACCTTCCCTCCAATTTTTTTCATGAGTTTAGAATCATCCTGAATTTCTTTAAACTAAAATTGAATGTGATAAGAATTTTTGTGAATTTTTAATATTGTTTGCGTGTACATGGCAATATTTTATTTTCATTAACTTTTTATATTTAATTCTGTTACTTGTTTTTTTCATTACTTTTTTGTGGGAAAAAAGATCAAGTATTTGTAATGAAAATGTTGAAAAGATTTTCATTACTTTACTTTTGCTGGAATTTTTCAAAAGTTAATGTATTTTTTAACCACTAACTTCTTTTTCTTAAAACATCTTTGAGGATTGCGATTTCCGCTAAGGGTAACAACAACAAAAAAAGAGAGGCCACAGCTCATTTTAACTGCTGAAAAGTCATTGAGTGATTGACTATTTGAGTATTCGGAAAATGAATTATCTGTTTTCATAGAATCAGCTGTGATATATGACAAAAGTCAAAATATTCTTAAAAAGATTTGAAATCGGAAAAAAATTTATATTTAGCTGTAATGAAGTATAATATTTGTGTACTATTTCTAAAAAAAAAAGTTCTTTTAACTTCAATTGATATTGTTTCCACTTCTAAAAATTTTTCGCCTGTGGTTTTAAAATTGTCAAAAAGCTATTTAGAATTCATACTTTTTAACAATTTCTGTCTTATTTAAGACTTTTTCTTAGAATCAGCTGTGATTTCTTAGAATCAGCTATGATATATGATTTGAATAGCTGTGGAGAGGAAAGAAAATCGTTCAGGTCAAAAGATTCTAAAATAGTTTTGAAATTGGAAAAAAAAATGTATATTGAAATAGCTATAATCAAGTATAATATTTGTAAACTATTTCCAGAAAAATAGTTCACCTTTAACTTTTATTGGTATTTCACCTGGACATATTTTTCTTTTTTCCTAAAGAAAATAGTTTTGTTAAAGTTACAAATTCTATGTATCTTTGATATCTTACTGACATCTTTGTTGTGTTTTGACTTTTGCTATGCCCCTTTAAAAAATAGTCAGCTGTTTTCTTTTCCTTGATCAATGGGCTTTGCTTCAGGTTACTTATTTATATTAGATGAAGAACAGCGGTACATTGAAGACTTCATTTTTTTTTTTAGAGGGGCACAAGTAATATTACAAAATCTAAATTTTTCCGTTTCAAAAGTGTTTTAATCCGTTTATTTGATGTAGGTATTCATTTAACTTAGACAATTAATATTTTTGTAACCAAAATAAAAGCATTTGCAGAAATATTCCAAAGAAGCTAGCCAGAGAAAATATTCTCTTAAGCGTTTCAAAAACTGTTTGATTTCTATTTCATTTTTTTTTTTTTTTTTTCAACAACAAATTATTTTTACAAAAAATTGAAACAACTAGCCTAATCCCATTTATAATCTTGCTTACTGTTAAAATAATGCATTTACTACTTACTGTTATGGTTTTATATTATTACATGATTTATTATTTCAAAGCAATCGTAATTGAAAAAATATTTGTGTGCATGAAGTGAAAGAACTTGTGAAAAAGATTAAGAATTGCGAAGTATAAAAAATTTTATATTATTTTAAGTTAAGTCATTTTACATGTTAATGCAGGACTCCCACGATACTTAAAAGTACTTAATTATGGTTCAAGGTTTTTAAAAGTCCTTAATTTTTTAGCATTTCTAAGGTTGATAGTAACAATTTTTCATTTAATTTTTTAAAACAAAATGTCGTTATTTTATGACTTCAAATTAGACCATGCATCGAAAGGCAAGCATTTTAGAGGGACGAAAACTAATGTGGGGGGGGCTACAGGAAAGGGGAAGAAAGCATTCATTAATATATTCAGGGTTGCCACTTCACAGGGAAAACCTGGAAAATACAAGGAATTTAAAATTCACCTAAAATTACAAGGAATTTGTAGTTTTTCTTTACAAACAGAGAAAATACCAGGAATTTTGTTTCTTATTTTCGTCTTTTAAAAAATGGTGACCATTTAAAGCTATGATATATTTGAGGATGATATTTCAGCTATACTAAACTATTTAATTTACTCCAGCATTATTTGTTTTAAATATGTTCAGCTGTACCTTTTTTTTTAAGTTTCTCAGGTAATTAGTTATAGTTAGTACAATGTAGCTCACACGAAAGCACATTGATAGTGTGTTTCCTTTTAATATATTGTGTATAATATCTATAGGTAAAACACAGGGAATTTTTTTTTTCTTCTTCAGATTAGAGTGTCAACCCTGATATTGTTTCTTTCATTAATATATTCTGCCTTTTGCCTAGAATGATACTCTATGAGGAGATTGAAGCATTCTAAAAGAAAAGAATAGTGTGGACAAGGGGAATACTGCACATGGAAGAGATAGTGAGAGATTAAATTTAATTAGTAACATTCTTTGTTTTTATGCCAGAAAAATCTAAAATTCCAAGTTTTAAAGATGTTTCCGATTTTTCTTGAAAATCACTTCATAAAATTTTAAAAATTAAACACTAATATATCCTTAAAAATTAATTCTTTATATCATTCTAAAGATTAAATGCTTGGCATAAAGAAAACATTATTTAAGTACTTATAAAAAATAATTAATAAGTAAAATATAGAACCTTTTTGTAAGCAATCTAAGCTGCCCTATACATTAAATTTCATATAAAGTGTCATGTGCACTATTGCTTTAGAAATATATCCAATTTAACAGCAACAAAATAATATTTATTAATATTTAAAACGACAAAACAAAACAATTATGAGTATATTATAAGGGCCCTCAGCGGCCAAAATAGACTTACAGAAATATTCTCTTATCGAGGAAAGACCGGCCTACGCGCCGGCTCCTCTTCATTCTCTCTCTTCTCAAATCTTTAATTGGGTTAGTGATTAACTCGCNAAGCGCCCTCTGGCGAAGATGTCCGCACACTACACCCCCCACGCAAGATTGAAGTATCTCCCTTGATACTTAATCTGACAAAACATATAAATTGATAATAAACAACTATATCGTAAATATATAAACTAAACTAACAATTAACATTCATCACTAATATTAATGAATATTTCAAATAATGCAAATAATATGTAGTTACTTCAAGTAATAAAACATTTCCAATAGGCAGATAATGCACTCAATTACTTAACATAACATAGCATTAAACTATTAAAATTTATAACTTGCTTATAAAATCAAAATAATATATATAATTAATGAAATGTAAACATATGTAAAAAGAATGCCACAAATTTTACAATTTCCATCAAAACTAAGTAAAACAATGCTTGACTGGAAATTCTTATTAATAAAACAGATTAATAACCAACTAATAAATTTATCAACATTTCAATATATTTTAAACATTACCCAAAATTAATATATTATAAGGGCCCTCAGCGGCCAAAATAGACTTACAGAAATATTCTCTTATCGAGGAAAGACCGGCCTACGCGCCGGCTCCTCTTCATTCTCTCTCTTCTCAAATCTTTAATTGGGTTAGTGATTAACTCGCCCTCTAGCGGTGAGCCAATCACTACATAAAGTAAAATAAATTAGAAAATGTTAATAATCGCTTTGATAGAGTCTCATTATCGTCTGTTAGCATTCAGTTAGACTGGTATTAAAACGTTTTCACTGTTTTCATTTGTGTGCAATGTATTTTCTAATTATTTTCTTTACTCCTATATTTAAATTACTAGTAACTTTGATATCTGAGTTGTGTACGAAAATACAAAGAGCGTTTAACAACGTTCGCAAAGAGGACAGGCTATATATCAAGGATGATAAAAAAAATGATTGATTAATAGAAAATATTTTTTATTGCCATAATGAACATTTAGGTGGAATGCTATTACCGTCAAGAAATCTGAAAAACATTTTTGTGGTTTTCTTTTGCTTGCATCACAAAATTAGATTTGTTTTAATTTAATTTTACATAAAATGGGTTGCTAAACTAAACTCAGTGGCGCGACAGCCCATAGAGGGCCAAGGCCTACTGTGCCCATCTCAGTTTTCTTGACCTTGGGCTCTGGGGTGCAGAAGCAGTTGTTCCGGTTAGGTGGTTAGCCGAACGCGAAACCCCCAGTGTTTAGTTCCCAAGCATGCTTGGTACTCATTTACCGACCCACTGAAGGGATGAAAGGCTGAGTCAACCTTGCCCGGCCCGAGGAAAATGGGTTACTACAATAGTTTTTGTAAATATGATTTTACTCTGATACTTAAATTGCAAGTTATTTTGATTTCTTGGTTCTGTTAAAAATATAAGACGAAGTGTCTCACAACATTTAATAAGATGATATGATGTCTGTCAAGGATAATAAAAAAATTATTGATTATAAAAAAATAATTTCATTCCGATAATGAACATTCAGCTGAATCGAATCTACCGTTTAGCAATCTAAAAAACCTTAAAAAGATAATTATAACAAAAATAATTCCTTTGAGATAATGAGCATTTAACTGGAATCCTAATACTGGTAAAAACAATCTAAAAAAAAATCTTCGTGGTTTTTCTTTTGTGTGTTAGGCCTAAGCTTTTATCAAGGCTAACCTTGGCTAAGGGAAGAATGTCTTGGCATAGGCTTGTTGAGAAGGCCAAGGCCCATCCTGGGCTGTCGTGCCAATGAGAAGAAGAAGTAACTCAAAATCTGAACATTTTAATTTCAAAATAATCTGGATTAAAATAAATTATTTTTATGAATATAGTTTTACTCCGATACTTAAAGTGCGATCTACTTTGATTTCTGGGTTGAGATAAAAATTACAAAAATAAGCATTCCATAATATTCTCAAGGAAGATTGGCTGTCCGTCAAGAATACTAAAAAAAAAAGAAAAAATATTTCATTATGAAAAATTCATGGCAATTACTGAGCATTTAGCTGGAATTATTTTTCGTGGTTTCCCTTTACGTGTAACGCAAAATATGATTGTTCTCTTTAAAAAAAGAGACATTCATGAAGGCAGCAATGCTTAATTATTTGCATAAATTATGAGTTATTTTATATTTCTGCTTACAAAAGAAGAGCATTTGATTTATTGCAATTCACTAACAGCGTAGATAGTTATTTGCGGATGAAAAGAAATGATTTAGCAGATTTCGATATTAATAATTCAAATAACTATTCATGCACGTGTAATTTGGAAAATTATTAATCATTACTTAAACACTAAAGGGAGCTTAAAGGCATATTTATAAAGATCCGTCATTGATATTCGCTTTATACAATCAAATAATTGTTTTAATGAAAAAGATCTAACTCATAAAAAAATTAAATTTATGGTCGAATTGCTTATTTTCTCTAAAATGTATCTCATAACGCATTATTAATTATAACGACATTAAAACAATAATAAGAAACTTCTAAAATTCACGGTTTTAATTTTGAATTTGTTCTGTTAAATGACATGTATCATATATTTAAATATAAAAAAATGATAAATAAGCATTTATATTTAAGAATTAATAGGAAAAGGAACTCTGAACTAGCAACTATTATTGAATTTGCAAATATTCTTCCTTCGTTTGTTTATAACCCAAGTTCTGAAAACAGAAACAAATTAAACCGAAGGTATAGCCTGAATAATCTCTGTGTCCCGCAGTAGACTGATCGATAAGACATCGTTCCCATCAGATCACCGAAGTCAAGCATCACTGGGTAGGGTACGGGGTCAGTGTGCGGGTGGGTGCCCACTTGGATTAATCTGCGTAGGGACAGATGGTGTGCGGTATTGGTCCTCGTTAAACTGTTCTACCGTAAAGTGCTCGACTTCGCGTGCTGGTCGTCAGGCTACTGAAGCGGGGGTGCCATCCCCTCTGCAGAGGATCAAAATTGAGATGGCATGTCTTCGGATCATTCTCAGGGATGTTTCCCAGACAGTCGTCGTCCCGCAGTGGACTGATCGTTAAGACACGGTTCCCAGCAGATCACCGAAGTTAAGCATCACTGACTGTGGGTGGGTGACCACTTGGATTAGTCTGCGTAAGGACCGATGGTGTGCGGTATTGGTCCTCGTTGAACTGGTCTACCGTGAAGTGCTAGACTTAGCGTGTAGGTCATCGGGCTACCGAAGCAGGGTTGCCATCAACTCTGCAGAGGATCATAATTGTGATGGCATGTCTTCGGATCATCCTCAGGAATGTTCCCCAGACCGTCACCAATAGCCCATTGTGCAGCTCTAGTGCGATGTAAATTAACTACAACAACCCAGACAGTCGCCAATAGCCCATTGTGCAGTTATAGTGTAACGTAAATGAAGTGCAATAATCTCTGTGTATGAACTTCAATAAGCAACCAAACAAATTACAAGAGATATATAGACATCTTTAGGCAATCTACAAAATAACATACTGGTTTTCAGAAATAAAAATATTTTGGAATTTAAATTAAACTGCTTTTTAATGCTCAACACTGATTACACGCAATACTTATGCCAGGCTATGATTTCAGAAAGTATTGCCCATAGCGTTGTGAGCGCCACTTTTTGTGCGCAAAATCGGTCTGCCAATAGCATGTTGCTTTTCAAAATCTCTCCGAGAAAAGTAAGAAATTGTCTCCCCGCGTTATTATCAAAAATAGTATGGCAATGTCTTTTATTTATTTGTAAACATTACTAGCATGCTCGTTGCTAGTATGCTCATCTGCTGTAAGAGAGATACCAGTATGTTATAGGAAAACCGAATAAAATTTTAATATTTACCTACACTTTCATATTAAGATAATAACTTTTTCTAGGAAATTATTTCTTTATTCGTAAGATCGCTTCTTACGTTTCGTCAGATTGCCTGCTTTTGAAAATGACTGGCTATCTCGGTGGTCATATTCTAAGAATTAAATTGAAAAATTTTATGTAAGTTATAAATGTTATGGAATTTTCGAATTAAAAGAATTAGATTTTTTTTGTGTGGATTAAATTCATTTTGTGAAAACTTATTGTTTGATGAATCAAAACACTGGTACTCGTACAGAAAATGTGACAGGGAAATCAGACAGAAATCTCAATGTGAAACTCGGTAAAAAAAAAAAAAAAAAAAAAAAAAAAAAAAAAAAAACAACGGTACAAATCGACATAGTTAATTTTTACTGGGAAATAGGTTTTTTGTAACCGAAATCGAATAATTTTTAGGTGCTAAAGATAATAGAACTTTTAACAGTTTCACTTATTTACTAATCAAAAAATGAATGATGTGATATTTAATTCAGCAAATGTGGCCGAATATTAAATATAAATCTAGTGAAATCATTTAAAATTCATTTATTTATGAAATTTGAAAAAAATTACTTAAGAAAACCCATTATCTTTAAACAATTAAGAAGGATAAAATTTATTTGCTTCATCAAAAAAAAAAAAAATTAAATTATATTGTATTTTCTAAAATATTTTTTACCTAATTTTAATAATTATTTTATGTTCATATTCATCTTAAACACCTTAAAGCACCAGAGTTAATAAATATGTTATCTCAGTGTATTTTTTTAAGATTAAACTTGGGGGACATTGCAGGGAAAGCTGTAGATCACATGTTTCACCACCTTTAGGTGAAGTAAAAAACTGCTTGAGGACAAAAATATTTTGCATTTTTGAATTAAGGATAGAATATATATTAATTTTCAGCAATAAAAAAAAAAATTTTTTTGTTACGGAAATTCGAAAAAAAATCAGACAAAGTTAAATTGAAATAACAGTACTTAAGCTCAGACAAAGCCACTGGCAATAGGTAGACAGTGAAAAAATTTGTTTAATATATTGTTAAAAAACTAATTAAGATATTAAAAATTCAGTACATTAACAAAAAACTAGTTAGTACAGGGTTTTGTCTAGGTCAAATTTACTACCGTTTAGCGGTACCTTCACAAATTCAACTTTAGGAAAAATGGTAGTTTCACAAAAAACTTTTTCTTAAAATTTTATTTTTGTGTCCCGTAAGAAACGATAAATTCATATTTTTATCATATTTTTGTGTTGATTTTTTTATATAATTTTTAATTTTTACAAATTATGTCTAAATTTTTACTAAATAGGTACCTCTCAGAAAAACCTAGACAGACCCCTGTAGTATTATGAGCAGATTATACTTAAAAAAAAGTTAAGGATTCTAAAGGGAAAATTAGTGCTTCACTAATGTTTCAAAACCATGTTCTGCCTCACTGAAAGGTATTGGAATGTCGTACCCGCACGTTCTGGCTCCATAACGCCATTGTTTTTATAGTACTTAATCCATATATACCTTAGTCCCATCGGATATTTTTATTAAAAAATTATTGCTCTCTCGTTATTAGAAGCAGGGTTGGGTTTTTGACGTCAAAAAGTGGTTTTTGACATGACAAGGGTATAATACTGGTTTAAACCGTCAAAAATGTCAAAAACTGAAGTTTGCCAAGAAAATATATAAACTTCAAAACTACCAACAGTTGCCATGCATTATATTGAAATTTAATTATACTATAGGTAATCAGCAGGTTTTAAAATATTTTTTAATTAAAATTAAGGTAAAATAACAGATTTAAAATCTCAGAAATTTATATTCAAATGCATGTGCAGAAAAATTTTGCACAAAAATTGTTTAAATATTTATATTTAAAAAAAAAATTTTTTTTTTTTTGATACTTAAGAAAATTAAAAGTTTATTACTATGCATTTTTGACATATAAGGAACATATAACTAATATTTATAAGGAACTTACAAGTTATGTTGTATAAATACAAACTTGATACAAGTGTATAAAAAAAATTTTTTAATGTTATACCGAATATCTTTATTATCCAGTATGTTAATTTGAATTTAAAAGTAGTTATATTTGTGAATAATGATAAATATAATTCATATTGTTTATTATATTTATTTATAATTATTACACTTATCATTTTAAAACAATTTTTACCTCTTAATTTTTTCCCCCACTTGTATTAAGAATACAAATAATGCATATCTTGAAAGCAAGAAGTAATTATTCAACAGCTGAATATTTAGATATTCAACAAAACTATGTATATAGTATTCAGCAAAATGAAATTCACAAGTATTTGGATAAACTAAATTTTCAGCATAGTAAATGAATAGGCTGAATATACTGTAAATCGACACTAACTACTCTGTGTATTTAACAGAAAGCACTTAAATTTGTATTGTCTTATGTTAAAAAGATTATTAAGAAGATTTAAAAGAATATTAAAAAGATTTTTCTTTAAAAGATGTCTAATGTACAAAACTGCTAATGTTTATCTTTAAAAATGTCTAATTTTTAGTATAATCTATACTATACACTAAATTTGGTTATAAATAAATTTCTTAATAATATCACTGCAGATTTTCAATAACACATGAAAATGAATACATAATATTACAAAAGATGTGAGCTTTCAAAAGTACAAGATTTTGGTTACTATTCAAAATATAAGTGTTTCTTCAAAATTTTAAATTTATTTTTTCTAGAACATATTTAGAAACACTATCCTTTATAAAAAATATATAAATTTTATGTATTAATTAAATTTCACATATGAATATAGGTTTTTGACATTTTCGACATTTTTGACAGTGAGGTTTTTGACGTGACGGTTTAAGCCATGGTTTAAACTGTCAAAAACTGTCACATGTCAAAAACCTGCCAACCCTGATTAGAAGTATACATAAGTATATTTATTTTTAAGGACTTATGATGAATTAGAGATATATCCACAGCATGGACTTAATCTGATTGTAGGCTTAAATGGAAGTGGAAAATCATCTATAATGTGTGCAATATGTTTAGGCCTTGCTGGAAACACACATTTAACGGGACGAACTGGCCAGTTATCAGATTTTGTGAAGTATGGATGTGAGCAAGCAGTTATAGAGATTGAGCTGTAAGTATATATAATTTATTTTTGTTGGTAAATTGTATTGTTATGAAACAATTTCAATACCTACTGTACATAAAAACATGTTGAAATCAACTCATCTCATGTAGAGTGCTAATTTAGACCTTAATACATCGATTTTATTCTATTGTATTGGTTTTAATTCTAAGTTTGTTTGAAATCTGGTGTTTATTTGTTTTATCATGAATTTTAATATGCATTTTCTATTTTTTTTAAGGGAAAATCCTTCAAAAAGTAATGCTGTTGTAACTAGAATCATCGAGAGAGATTCTTCAACTTGGCTGTTAGACAAAAAACTTGTTTCTTTTGACGAGGTATAGCATATAATTTGATTTTAGTCGCTAAAAAATGATTTAACTTTTAATTTGTTTCATAAATACTTATAAATATTTTTTATTTGTTTCAAACATACTTTTATTTTAAAAGCATTACATTTTAGGTATTATATTTTTATTATTTATAAAATATATATATATTTATAAAATATATATTATAATATATATTTATAAAATATGTTTATAAAATATATATTATACAGTAGGGAACTGATTATCCGGAATGATCGGGACCATCGCTATTCCGGATAACTGATTTTTCCAGTTTTCTGAATCGCTACGAAAAGCCGTTTTTTTTTATTGTTAAACCCAACTAAAAAAAAAAAAAATTAGAAATAATCTTAAAAAGAAGAAAAAACGATAAAGTAATACACTAAGGATTATTTCCAAAATGATGGTATGGTAAACATCTTCCAAAACAGAAAGAAAAATCCTAAAATCTTATGAGGAAAAAATTTTTTTTTAAAAAAAATGGCAGGAAAATTTATCGAATTT
>NC_092204.1:40304317-40348136 GCF_043381705.1 Parasteatoda tepidariorum
ATTACAAGTCTAACAAAAAGTTTTGGATGACATCAGTTTTATTTGAAGACTATGTAAGAAAATTGGATCGGAAATTCTTCGCTAAAAAAAGAAAAGTGATACTCTTTATGGATAAATGCACAGCACATAGTGATCTACCTAATTTAAAAGCAGTAAACTTGCAGTTTCTCCCGCCAAACACAACATCAAAGTTGCAGCCGATGAACCAGGGTATCATAAAGTGCTTCAAACAGTCTTATCGTAAATGGCTTGTCAGAAAAATGATCTTAAATATTGTAAGCAATTAGAAGATTTGAAATTATAAGCATTAATTAAATAATCCGACAATATTTTGAAAGTCCAAAACCGAATCTAACGGTAAGTCGAACTTCCGATATGTCGAAGTTTTTCGTCAGTCCTATCAGATTCGAGTTATCGCGAATTCACTGTATCAAGTTTTGGCAAGCCAAGGCTGGCTAAGTTTGATCCAATTTTCTGGAAATATATTGATTTGCATTGATTTTTTTTCATTGACAAGCAAACTATACATAAAAAATAGAATTATATTTGTAAATAAGCTTTTTTTTTTTACAAAAGTAACAATGTTTATAGAACAAATTATTTAAATTAAGAATGTTTTACTACAAACTATCCATCTTCAGTCACTTTTTTTGATCAATTTTTTAGAAAATGCCGAATCTTAATTTGTGTCACCAGTATTTTAACAACGCTTTACTTTTTACTAAATCTATCCTAAATATATATATACACTTAAGCTTTAATGTGGCTGTGTACATTTCTGGCAATAAAGCATTTGTGTTATTTTTGATGAAAAGAAACCAAATTTTTTCTTTAAAAAATCATTATTAAAAAAACCCCAATTTTTTAAAAAAAAAAAACTTTCTGTTGTTGAAAAAAATCCAGTTTTTATGCGAGGTTTTCTGTTAAGAGTACCCTAACTAAGTGAAGGACACAATATAGCTATATCAGTTTAAAAAATGTAAATATTAAAGGAAATTTCAATGGTTGAATTGTTGATAATTGGTTCTGTTGGCGAATGACCACTGTTCTAAAACATTAATTTATACTTTTCTTTTTTTGAATTAACTTTTTGTCTTAATTTCCATTAAATATGCTCTGGTCATGATATGAATTGATTTCGTGTCAATTTGGGGGAATTTTCGCCAACTTTCTTTGTTGGCGAGATTTTCCACAAGTACCGCTTTTGTATTTTTATGTATATGGATTTTGATACTATTTTGCTATTCCAAATTGATAATTTTAGAATTATTCTCCAACATTTCTATTTTAATTATTAGATTCAAGAGATAGTGAGAAACTTCAACATTGATGTCAGTAACCTGTGTCAGTTTTTACCTCAGGAAAAAGTAAAAGAATTTGCCATGATGGACAAGAAAGCAAGATTAAAAAACATGCTTCAATGTGTATGTAATTTTTTTTTATCTCTATTATTTATTTATTTATGTATGTATGTACGTACGTATGCTTAACATACATACGTATGTACATATGTATGTATATATGTATGCATGTATTTACGTACGGCCTTTCATCCCTTCAGTGGATAAAATGAGTTCCAAGCATGCTTGGGACTTAACGCTAGGCGTTCCATGTTCGACTGACCACCCCACCGGAGCATTTGCTCCTGCGCCCTAGAGCCCAAGGGCAAGAAATGTGAGATAGGCACGGTAGGTCTTGGACTTTTATGGACTGTTGCCCCACTGAGTTTAGTTTGTGAATCATAAACTTTAAATTATCCAGTTTAATATTGTTACCTTGCTCACATCCATTTTCGGGCCAATTCAAGGTAACTGACAAATCGAGCATGCTTCAGTACCGCACACTACAGTTAAGTACGCGCCATAAAAGATCTCTCTGTTTATGTTTTTAACCCTCTATTTGTGCTTCGGTTTTCATATTTTGTAATCTGGCAGTTTTGTTACGAAAATATTTTAAATATTCTTATGAAATTCTGGATGTACAAGTTAATATGAATTTGCTACTCGCTTTAAAGAATGCATTTTATATTTTATTTTGTGTTTTTCTTAAATTTTATTTTCTACATTTTGCTTGATATGTTTTATTTCTATATTTTTTTACTTAATGTCTTCTATTTTAATTTTTTTGGGTGTTTATTTTGTTTTCTTCTTTTTAATTTTTCTTTATAAATAAAAATTTTTTAAAAATATTTTTAAATTTAGTTTATTTTAATAATTTTTCTTATTCTCTTCTCATTCATCTTTGTTTTATTATTTTCCATGTTTTCTCTATATTTTTAATTTATATATATTAATAATTAATTAATTAAATTTGATATGCTATTACTGCCATTAATATATTTGTTATATATTTGTATATCCATAATAATATATTTGTTAGTAAATCTTTTTTTACTTACAAAATATATTCAGCAAGTTTTTGTTTACATTGTGTTTTTTTAAAATTTTTTTTTTAAGTGTATTAGTTTTTTTGAACCAATTTCATTGTTATAACTTTTATTTCATCCTTGGGGCTTTTCAAATAGTATGTATGCATGTTACAAAGAATTTGGTCCCTTGTCTCCCTTTCTTTAATAAAAATAGACGAAATAGACTTTTTATTTAAAAATATTCTTTTTTCTCAAATTCTGTTGTTTTTGTGATTTGTTAAAGATTTTTGGTGATTTACAAAATTTTGTGTTTGACATAAGTGTTTTGTGTTACACATTGATCAAACTTTACACCCGAAATTAAGCAAAAAGGAAGTACTTCCATTCATTGGTACTTACGTAATATTTGACGGTTCTCCTAATTGTAACTAACTGTCATGTACAGTAATTTTCCTTTTTTTATTTAAAGATAGGTGATCCATATTTGTTTACTACATACCAAGAGTTAAAGCAATTGAAAATGAAGTCATCAAAACTTGATGAGGAAATAGGGTTATGTCAGAGACATATAAAAGAAGAAAACGACAAGATTGAGCGACTTAAAATTGAAGCAGATAAACATGAACTACAACTTAGATCGATTGAACATTTAAAATCTTTTGAACAGTTAAAACTGTATTTGGTAAGATTTTTATAATCATTGTTTATAGATATATTTATAGATTTAAGTCACTACTTTTTTTTAAAGGATATTTATTTATTGAGTTATTACTTGTATATTGTTTGCACAATTTATTTTTAAAATTGCCTAAACTAAGATGAACTATTTTGGAAACAATTTCCCAAAACTTTCTGGTAAAAATTGATGTAACTAATTTTTAAATTATATCTTGGAAATTTATTCCTAAATTAAAATTTAACCTATTACTTTTTAAGAAATCAATTTTTGAATCTAGTTTTAATTTTTAACTCAACATACTTCTTCAAACTTTTGTAGTTTACAATGACATTTATGATTTTCAAATTCCATTAACTGTTGATCAATCATCATTCATATTATAGAACTACTAAGAAAGATTGAAATAAATTTTTTACCAAATTTTAAAGATTGGATCAAAGAGCTTCATTATTTTTTTAAAAATCTTTTTATTCTTATTTTTTATACTATTGCATTATGGTAATATTTTTATTGTTAAAACTTTTGATATTCTTTTTTTGTTTACTGCTCTTCTTTTAGAGATGTAAAAGTTTAAAGTCTATGATTAAAAATATCTGCAATGAGGAATTGCTTACGACTATATATTTCCTAAAATTGATTATTATTATTTTTTAATAAAAGTCTGTAAACTGTTACTTAGGTTCTTCCTTTAGTTCTAGGTTTAAAAAAATCGTTTAGAGAAGAAAAAAAAATCTTTTATTATAAATAGTTTATTTTGGCTGTGTTATTATATATTTCATGTTAAATTCCAAAATGAAATCAATTTTACCTTTATAAAAGAGTTTAATAATGTTTAAAGTAATGAAAATTTATCACTTGCTGATTATATCAGGCTGATTAAGGAGTTTAGAGCATCTGTAAAAAAAGTAATTTTCTTTAGTATTTTTTTTGCATTACATGCTTCACTTTATGAACAATTTGCTCGATGATTTGTCCCTGCAAAGATATGCTTTTGATTATACTTCAGGACTGATGCAAGTCCACCACATTTTGCTTTTTTACCTAATTTAGTAGTCTTGTTTTCTGAATTATATTTCTTTTATTATAGATTATATTGTTCAGGTTCATGATCTGAGCTTAATTAGGATGTTTATTTCATTAATAATGAGTGTTGTTTATGACACATTATTTAAAATATACTCTCATTCAAAATTTCTAAAGATCTTTAGAAATCACTGCATTTGAAGATAAATTTATTGTCCCCCCCTGAATTGAGTACTTCTGAAAGGATTGCAAAAATTTTTTTTTTCTTGCTTTAAATGTTTGAGATATATATGGATGTATTTTAGAAATTCGTTTGTGTGTTTATTTCATTAATAATGAGTTAATAATGATTAATAATGAACGTTGAAAAAATGTGTTTATTTCATTAATACTGAGTGTTGTTTATGACACATTATTTAAAATATATTCTCATTCAAAATTTCTAAAGATCTTTAGAAATCACTGCATTTGAAGATAAATTTATTGTCTCCCCCCCCCCATGAATTGAGTACTTCTGAAAGGATTGCAAAAATTTTTTTTTCTTGCTTTAAATGTTTGAGATATATCTGGATGTATTTTAGAAAATGTAATTTTTTTTAGGATTATGGTAAAACTCGGGAACATTTTGATGAAATAAAACTTAAAAAGAAATCTTTGAGAAAAATAAGTGAAAAGTTGAATGAAGAAATTCCTCTTATGAAGGATAAAATTAACGTGAAAAGGCTACAATTACGAGACACTTTGGAGCAGTTAAGGGAGAAGGTAAGCTATTTCATAAAATACTATTCATCTTTGGCCACCAGCTTTGTTCTCATTCTATGAATACATTTGAAAATTAATATGCAGTAAAACCCATTAATGCAATTTTTCATGATAAAAAAGAAGAAAATTTCTTAACAGTGAAGCTTTTCATGAGGATACACTAAATTTTTTTGAAAGTGCAAAAGTGTGTATTTATAAGATTGGCATGCAGAAGTTGCTATTTTTGTACTAATTTAATACATATATTGAGTTAGTTATACTTATTGAATTATAACTTTTATATTGCTTAGGTTCTTCATTTTATTTGGCACATAAGGCATCCAGCCTACTTCTTCATGTCCCCCAGTTTTTGGCTTGCTCTAATCTTTTAAATTTTGCTCTTTTGAAATCTGCCTTTATTTGACTGACAAGTTATTCCTGACTTGAAGGCACCCTTCTTCAGAGCCATATTATAAAATTGCCCTGATTATAACTTATATATTTATTAACAGATTTAAATATTAATAAAAAAAATGCTTACTTAAATATTAATGCATGATACAATTCATTCTTCTTTTAGGGGTGGTAGGGAAAAGAAAGAGTCATCTTTTAGAAAACCTCTTTACTGATTCTGCAACTTCAGCAATTCCCTCGCTTTTTTTTAATATTGTTCTGATGATTCATTCTCTTTACCCATTCCATGATTTGCATGACAAAAGTAGGAAATTTTGTGAAGAGGGGAAATAAGGGTATATGTTTACAACAAAATGTATCAGTATAAATCTGGTCAACAAAAGTCGTAACAGGATTTCCAAAAATAGTGGAAAAACTTTTCGTTTGGGAGGAAAAAGACAACTTAGCTGGTGGTTGCCCATACATTGCTTTATAAAAATAAGGAGTTAAAATTGTAGCACAGAAACATTCTTTGTCTCTCTGAATAGGTAAAAATGTCTGCCAGTTAAACCTTTTTCATATAATATTGCTCACTTAAACAGCGGAAATATGTATTTCCTTTAAAAATTTTGGTAATAGCTGAAGGCTATCAATTTTTAACTAATTATAACGCTACAATTTTCGTACCTTCTATATAAGCATTTTGACTGTGACTTGTAAATTCTCTTAATATGCTCGTTGTAATGAGCTTTTAATGCATTTTAAACTTTGCTTTCTTTTTAGGAAATGATATCTAAAAGATACTAATAAAATAAAAGTATATTAATTTTAAAAAAAATGAAATAAATATAACAGATTGTTTAAGAACAAAATATATTAATGAATGATATGCTTTTTAATAGTTCAAAAAATTACTAGTTCTTTTAAATTGATTATCATCTTTTTTCAGAATAGAAAACTTGTCAATATTCAAAAGGATGTTTTAGAAAAACAACAAGAAATGGCAGAGCTTCAAGATATGGTAATAATTTTATTGTTATCACATTACTTTTGTATTTTGAACGACCTCTTTACTGAACAAACTATAATCCAATATTTTTCATTTAAGACATTTATATATACATTATATATACATATCTTACATTTATATATACATTCTTCTTTTATATGTCAATTTTAAGTCACTGCTGTGCATGTTAAACATTATTTTTTGACAAGCATTACTACCATTAAGTCATATTTAATGCTTGATTCTTCAAAATGCTATTTCAATATTTTATAGCAAGTACATGAATAATATGAGCTACCAACCAATAATTCTAACTTTAAAAATCATATTGATTTGTTCTAATTTTTCTTTGGTTTAAATATTTTTGATATTTTCATGTAAATGTATATTTAATGGAGATATATATTTATTTTAAATATATATTTAATGTATAATATATATTGGTTTGCAAATAAATGCATTTTATTTTGATGGCATTCAATAACAACATTTTAGGATGTTATATTATTGAAAAAATAAAATAAAATTTATAATTGTGTGCAAAAGTTTTTTGATTCGCTTAAAAAATTATCAAGATATGACAAAATATGCAATATGTATAATTAATCTTAAGGAGTTCAAACTTTGGTACACTCTCTTATTGGTAACACTAAACTATTGTTGGACTAAAAATAGTTGGACTAAACTATTGGGTCTATATTTGCCTGATTGTATTTGCCCACATGTTCTGAGATTAAAAATTCAAATCCATCAAAAAAAGTATGTTTATTCAGAGAAAACACACTTTTGTGTCTGATTTTTAACTTAAAATTTCGTCTGCACTAAGAAATTAGCATATTTAAGGTCATCCCCTTTAAACTTTGTGATAATTCTAGTAAATGATACGATCATTAGATCAAGAGTTATTTGTAGCCTAATTCTTTTTGTTTGAAGTACTTTTGAAGGCCAGTATGTTATAAAAAATATTTTATTTCCATGCATTAAATTTACTACATTGCATCAGCAATTTTTTTTTAGTTTAATGTTTTTATTGCAATCAATGAATTTTTCAGGTCAGCAATGCAAAAGTGCTGTATGGTAGTAAAATTGTTGAAAAAAGGAATCAGTTAACAAAGTATGTAGTTATTTTATCATTATTTTTATATGGCATACCTAAAAATTGTCTTATTTCTATTTTTGTGATATTTATTCAACAAAAACATACTACAAGAAAATATTTTCTTGTATTGAAGCTATTTTCTTATATTGCTATAATTAAAATTTAAATATTTTTTCATACTAAAAAAAGGATTACTTTTTATTGATGATTATGAAGCTAAATGTTTGTCTCAAATAAAAAAATAATATATTCTTAATGAATAAATTCATTTATGTATTTCACTTTTCATTCTCAATATATTTGTCAATTATTGAGCAGATTTAAATTTTTCATTTCAACTAATCTTAATGTGTACTTGTTTCAGATTAACTCAGCTCTGTCAAGAAAAGGAAGAATTAAATTCATTCTATGATAGCAGCAAAGTGGAGGGACCACACCTTGAAGTATAAATTTTCTTCCATATTATTTTTAAGCAGTTTACTTATTTTTTTATCATTTTTAACTACAGTGGAATTTGGTTATAACGAGCGCTGAAAATTGTTAAGGTTTTTTTGCTGGGAGGTGAGAAGACATAACAAAATTGTGTGATATCCATTGCATAATATTATGAAAAGCAGTGTATCTAGGAGTTACTGTACCATACTGAAATAAAAAACAAATAAATTAACTATCTGAGGAGAAATTTGGTGGGATGTTTTAATTTAAATATTAGTTCAATATTATTTGGAATCTCATAATTTATTGTTCCTTTAAGATTACATTAATAAATTGTAGAATGTATAATTATTAATGTAACATTTTTAATAGAGTTTTTAATTATATAATTGAAGATTATTTTTGGTAAAAAAAGGCAATGATTGCTATGTGGATAATAAGATGTTTCTATGTATTATCAAGTAGAAATTCTGAAAATTTGTTAAGTGTATATTTGGAAACAATACTGAAAAAAAAAAAATTGTAAAAATGTCCCCTTTAAAAATTCATGGTTTATCACTATATTGTATCAAGCCCTTCATACAGTCAACTAAAATTAACACTTTCTGACAACATCTTTTTAAATATAACCTGAAAATATTGATCTAATCTTGAAATTAAATTACAAATTCAGAAAAAGAGAAAATAATATATTATTATAAATAATATAATTAATTTATAAAGTAAAAAACAAACAAACAATTCTAGCAGAAAACAAAAATTATAAAAATTTAAGATATGTGTGTTAGCAGGACAGAACTTCATCAGGGGACACACTGCCCGCTAACACACTGGAGCCTTTCTGTTGTCAGTGGTGAAGCCAAAAACTGACAGTGCCCCTTTGAGCATTATTTTGAAATTTTTTTTTTCATAAAATTGTATTATTGAAATAAATTGCAATAATGTAATAAAAATATAACATAAATATTCAACACATTAATGGGATTTTTTTATTCACTATATATGCAATGCTTTTAGACAAAATTAATAGTTTCCACTTGTCACAGGATGACTAAATGTAACTCATGGCGATTGAAAATTGACTGCCTAATGCTACCTGATAGCCAAATTATTTGATGAAAATGCACCTTATGTCCATTTTATTATTATAATTATTTTTTTAAAAAAATATGAAGTTATTATAAATATTTTATAATATTCTGAAAATTACTTTATTTCATGCTTGTTTCTGAAAAATTTTCTTCATTTGAAACTTGAACTTTGCAAAGTTTATTTTTTTTTTGAAAAATGTTTCAAGAGAAATGCCTTACATTATTAATGTAAACGGTTTTTTCACTCATTTAAAATGTTCAATTTTTTTTAAAAAGTGGCCCCAGTTAAAAATGATTTAACTAGCTGGAAGCAAACTTTCCAAATTTTGCCCTATATGTTATGCTGGGAATCATAAGGTTAACTTGATCAATCCACTCTGTTTTAAAAGTCAATTACTCACAAAAAGTGCTGTATATATATTTTTTTTTTAACTTTATATCTAGAAGCTTTTAAAGTTCTGTAAATAATGGAATGCTTAAATTTGTTCCTGTTTCCAGTAAAACTACTAGGTGGAGATTCAAACTTTTACTAATATAATTACAACAAAAAACAAAAACATTTAAGTAAAATTTTTAGTCCACAATGTAATTAATATTTTTTTGATTTTTCTCTTTCTAGGATCAAAATAAAGACTTATCAAAGCGTTTGGAGGAAATTAAAAATGAAATATCATCACTTACATCAGATAGAGGTTACATCGTTTTAAAGCTAAAGCAGTTAGAAGAATCTAATAAAAGTAAATGTATTGGGTTCATTTTTCATTTTGTTTTTAAATTTATGAATCCTGTGAGCCTTAAGCACCTACACAATGAATCTGCATGGTGTAGGTAACCAGTTTCCTGTGTGTGAAAAATGTAAGATCAAATATTTAGTGATTTAATAGATGATTGCTTTGAGAATATTTTGATCACACTGGCTTTGTTTAAAAGGCTTAAAAATGTTACTATTTAAAGTTGTATTTTTTATGAAAATACTAAACTTTTCTTCTTTGGTGAAATTATATAAGGTGGTTTTCATTTACTTGGGTATACAAGAAGAGGAGAGTGTTCTGTAATGATCACCTTTAACATACATTTTTACTTTCTTTGTGAAAAAATGGATGCTTGAAGTTTGTTTAAAAAATTTGTACAAACAGTTTAGTTTTTTAATTTTATGTAAAAAATTACAAATTTCAGAAGTAGTTTAGTGTATTACTTCCTTTTTACGCTTCCTTATGGTGGAAATTTTTTACATATTGTACTAAAATAATTCTTTTTCTCTTTATTTTGTTGCTAATCCTAATTTAATTTAAACAACTAATACTAATATATTTTTCTTAATTTACTCTTTAGAGAAAGTTGCAGAAATTGAACTGGCGGAAAAAGAAGAGACAAAGAAAATGGATTTTTTAAAAGAAAATTTTGAAAATGTATACAAAGCTGTTTCATGGTTGAAAGATAACAAATCCAAATTTAATGGAACAGTTTATGGACCAATGTTACTTGTGGTAAGTTAAAAAGTTGAGCTAGTTCTATGGCACTGAGCCAGTGAAATGTGCTCCAAATTGCTTAGATTTTTATAATGTAAACTACTGTTTGATTGCAGCAATGTTTTCATGTCAGTTATATTAAACAGGATTTTGCCGATTCAAACAGGAGATTTGCCGATTTTACAGGATGTTATTTATTTCACTATATTCATTTCCAATCTGATTTGTTGTTGATTAAGAAAGCATTTTCAAACTTTTGTAGTGATTAAATCATATCTGTGACTCGAATTGCCGTAGTATTTTTAATGTTTCGTTCTTTTGAAGAATATTAATTTTTCTTTTTTTCCAGTTAAGACTAGAAAAGAATCATTATTGTAAATTAATAGAAAATTGTATTAATGAGGAGGATTTAATCGCCTTTTTTTGTGAAGATAAAGAAGATTTCAAATTGTTAATACGAACTCTCAAAGTTAATATTGTCTTGACTCCAGAAAAATCTATAGAGGAATATGAATCTCCCACTCTTTCTGATGAGTTCAGGTACTCATTTTTCATAATTATTGTTACTGAAAGACAAAATAAGCAAATTTATTTCTTATTCACTAGTATAAATAACATGAGTTGCAATAGAAATATTTTTTTTCTTGTAAGGTATTTTTGTAATTTATTTTATAAATAATGCAAACCCTCAAATTAAACTTTGAATATAATTTCTGTAAAATAGTGAGTTATTTTCATGTATCATAGATAAATTTCATTTCAGCGTATTTAATGTAAATTTCATTTCAATTCAGCATCTTTTCTAAATTCCGCCTTGCCATCCAAATTATGATTTTCATTTTCTTAAATTGAAATAAAATTATTGGTTATAAATACCCAAAAATCTCTTCTGCTCTTCACCATATTTGGTTTTTGTTTCATATTATTATTTAAAATTTATTTTTGGTATGTCTAAAATAGGGTATAGATGGGAGGGGTACTTAAGCCTGTGTATTGTTCCTATTCCTAGCACTGTTCCTTTTTCATGCTAATATGTGGTTTTTAGTTTTTTCAAAGTTAAATTTTTATTTAAGTTTAATGAAATTGAAAAAAATACTAAATAAATGTTTATTTAAATTACTGAGGAATAAATGTAATGTTATCAGTGTAATTAATATTCTGAATATTGAATCATAAGGATAATTCATATAGTTGTGAATCACTTCATTCTATTTAAGTGTGTGCAAGCCAATTGGTAATTTTAAAAACATTATGTAATGCATAGCAGATGTACAGTGTGCCAAAAAAAAAAATAAAAAATATAGACCACCATGAACGACTTTTGATCTAATGATCAGATCTTCACGATGCAGGACTCAAACTTAATGGTTTCGGGGGGTGACCTTAAATATGCTAATTAATTACGTGTTTTAAGCTAAGGTTAAAAATCTCCTGAGAAATTGATTTTTAAAGAAGTTGTATATCTAAAATTCAATTTCTCAGGAACTATTCAACTGATTTTACACAAATTTTGTACTTTGCTATGAAAACTACTTACTTTGAAATGATGTAAGAAATTGTAAACCTTGCAATTCAAAACTTTTTCTGCTATTCTGAAATAAAATAATAAATATGTACTAAAATTTATTTTTTGCGTGGAATTAATCTTTGATAAACAAATTTTATAACTGTGTGCAAAAATTTTTCAATTCACTTAAAAAGTTTTTCAGATATAATGAAATACACAAAAAATGAAATTAATATTATGTGGTCCAAACATTGGATCACTCTCCCGCCCAAATTATGAGGACCATATTTCCCAGATTGTGGCTGCCCCCTATATTTTGATAATTAGAAATCTGAATTTGTCAAAAAAAATGTATATTTATTCAGAGAAAGTACATTTGTATGTTTAATTTTGTAACTTAAAATACCCTCTGCGCTAATTAATTAGCGTATGGTCACCCCCTCTAATCATTAAGTTTGAGACTTAGAACTTGAAGATCCGATCATTAGATCAAAAGTTATTCAGTGTGATTTGTTTTTTTAGTGCATTGTACTTCTATAAAACTGTATAATAAAAAAGAAATCAATTTTAATTTTAAACCATCTCACTTGATAAATAAAATGAGTATATCATGAATTATGTGTTTTACATTGATGTTTAAAAAAAAAAGCAATATATCATTGTATATATATAGCGTAATAACTTATTTTATTATTATTTTTTTAAAAGGGAAATGGGGGTTGAAGGATTCGTGAAAGACTACATAAAAGTGCCTGATCCTATCATGTGTTTCTTGTGCGAGTGTTATAAACTACACTTGATGCCTGTATGTAGTTCCTATACAGATGATAATGTAGAGTTGTTACTTCAGAATTTCCATTCTGTTGTCACACCAGACATGAAGGTAATTTGTCTACTTTTTTCAGTTTTTGATTGATTGTATGAAAATATTTTTAATTAGCTTTGTTTTTTAACTTGGTATATGTGATTAAACACCATTTTTTTAAAGAATTCTATTTCCCATTTTCTAGTTAATAGAACTCACGAGCCACTTCTGTAAAATAGTTTTTTTTTTATTGTTAACAATGTTGATCTGCATTGTTTGGTTAACTATTTTTTTAAAAGAAAAATATAAGCATAGCTCTAAAATATAGCGCTTTATTTATCTGAAGGACAGTGTTATTTTACTATAATACCTTCCTTCCTTTAATAAAGTACCTACTTATTTGGCTTAGTCTGGTAGTCAAGGGTAGTAGTCATCTTAATGCTCTTTGAACCCTGTAAATGTAATACTGCGAGCTGTGTAGTATGATATATCATCCACATCATTCGGATCATCCTCAGTTATATTTCCCAGACCGTCGCCAATTGCCCATTGTGCAGTTCTGGTGCAACGTAAATAAAGTACCTAAATATTTGGCTTAGTCTGATAGTCAAGGGTAGTAGTCATCTTAATGTTCTTTAAACCCTATACATGTAATACTACAAGGTGTGTAGTATGATGTATTGTCCTGCAAGTAAACACCTTTACAAGCTAAGGAAAAAAAATTCTTCTTGTTGTAGTGAGCATTCTCTGAAATGACAGATGTGTTTGTCTGTTGAATTAACATGACTTTCTTAATGATGAGTGGAAACAGGAAATGTTAGGAAAAAAATTTTCCAGACCGCAATACTCCCTCTCACAATATGAACCCTTTGTTGCCAGATACTTGCTTTAAGTTCTCGGTATACAAATGTGTGTCTGTCTGATTTTGCATAAAGCATAATTGATCAAAAAAGTCACTGAGTACATGTTAAGTTCCGTTATTGACACATAATGCTCTTCCATTTTGCAAAAATGGCATAACTATAGCACTGCAATCTTCTCTGTCATCTATGGCCCTTGGTATATTAAATATGATACAGCAACAATTTTGGGCTCATGTAGTAAATTTTTTTTTGGAGGAATTTAAAAGGTGTCCCTCTCTCTGGAAATCAGAAAAACCTAGAAATCCCAGAGAATTTTGAGAATGCCTTTGGGAAGTCTGGAACTTGTAGGGAAATTTACCATCATCTTTAGAAGTTTTTTCTTTGGAGGATCAGCATTATTGTTTGTCACAATCATTTCAATGAATATGATATCAATAATCACATATAATTTTAACCCCTTGAAGATGGGTGATTCAGAAAAGCATTCGTACAAAATCAGAATCAAGATGTAATTAAATAAAAAACGTTAACTTAAATGTAGTCGTTGCTAATTTGACAGACTTACTTTGCTTTTACTTTAATTATTGTTAGTTTAATTGTGCTGTCCCATGGCGTGGGGGTTTAGGAAATAACACTCTTATATTTAACAAGCACTATTTATTAATTATTTACAACATTTAGAATTTAGAATACAGAAGATGCGTCTTAACGCAACACTAACAGGTGAGGAAAAACTAAACTGAAATTTTTTGAGGGAAAGTTCCAATTCGATTGCGTAGGCGTGATAGTTCGTAAACATAGCCTCGAACGGCTAAATACACAACATGAATCATATATATAATCAATGTTAATTCAAAGTATAACTAAATAGTTTTATTTTGAACAAAGTATTGGTGAATTAAATAAATCAAACAATTATTATAACTCCACCCACAAATAAACTGCTAAAGAAATTCTTTGATAACTAGTTTTATCTTTTTACCCTGATTGATATGGTTTTATGCTGTCACGTATTTGTGACAGTCGGCGCGAAAGGGTTAATGCAAGTATTTCAGTTTGTTATTAGGCATTTTTCCTTTAGAACCTATTTAAAACATTTTCATTAATTATCCTTTTCATCAATGCTGTTTTTATAAATAACTCAATTTCAATTTTTAAAAAACCTAATTCGTAATTTATTTTTCTTAAAAGTCTTAAAGGTATGAGGAAAATAAACATTTTTCAAAAACTAATTCCTATCTATCTGAATCCTTTGATAAAATTAATAATGAAATATTTTAATTATAAATTATGTGAAAGAAAAGTTTTTCTTTAATTTTTAAGCATAAAATAACGATTTTAGTTTGAAAAATTGACGCTTTTAATTTTTTTCTTCTGCTATTAGTTATGCATTTTTGTTACATATGAAAAATTTGTAAAGTTTTAAATTGCAATTTAAATTATGTTAATTTAAATTAGGAAATTTGCTAGCTTTTCTAATTTTACTCTGGTAATCTCTGAGATTTTGGCTTTATCTGGAGAGGGGCCACATGGCATGGTATATTGTATTTTTACCGTAACAGCCACACAAATAGTTTATAAAACTATTCATTTTGAAAATGCGAGTCTGTGAGTGATTACTTTTCATTAACATCAGAAGTATACAGTGGTCATATCAATGTAACAGAAATATGCAGTGTTTAATGATCGGAATAATTAATAATGTTAAGCTTAGCATCTAGTAAAATAATAATTCGACTTTGCTTTCTAAACAGTGTTAAATTACATAGTACATTTTATTTCGTTTATATAATTCATTAAAACTTGTATTTCTATTTTAAATTTTATATAGCTTCTTCAATTATATATGCTTTTTTTATTGTTTTATTTATAGTTTGTCAGGAAACAATCAAAATATGGGGATCAAAATATGAACACTATTATAGATTCTATTCGGTCAGTATAATGTAAAAACATATTTATAGTTATTTATGACAAAATCGTTTCTAACTTCACATCTTTATTTCAATTTATTAATTTTTGTCACTTTATTATTTTGTATGTATATAATTTGTAAATTTAACTGAACTANTTTAAAAAAAAAAAAAAAAAAAAAAAAATCATTTCTTATTCCATTTCATTTATTCAAATTTTAGCTTTTAAAATTGATGAAGAATATTTATACAATAATAAGTTTAATATTTTCAGTATTATTAAAAATTGTTTACAATTGTCAATTTTTTTCTTAACTGATTCAGTGTTTTGAATGGATATATCCAGTTACTACATTTCTGCTTTCTCCTGAATCATACACACATTATAAGACTATAATCCTTTTTCTTTATTTGTCTTCACCCATTCAAAAAATTTTATGTCCAAAATAAATTATGAATCATTAGAGATGTACCTTGGTGATCTGCCCCAAAAGGGCAAACAGTGTGATCTGCCTCCAAACCAAATTTTTATTTAAACTTATCAAGGAACCAAAATTGCAAAAACTTACAAACAGAAAAATAGACAGGAAAAAAAGTCTAGTAGTTTCTCAAAATTTCTGTTAATTGTTCTCTGTCCTATTCATAAAGTCATATTAATATGAAAAGCCAATCTATTAGCTGTGCAATAATATATAGTGTTGAATAGAATAATTTTGATAACAATTTTTCTTATATTCTCTTTAAACCAATTATATTGCGGGTGAAATTAACTTGTATCATTATGCATGTATAATAGCTTGTATCATAACGCATGTATAATAAATATGCATATGTAATTGTAAGTTTTAATTCTTTATTTCATAGGGAGAGTGACATTTTAAGAAGCTCTGGAAATTATTCTGTCAATTTAGAATCACTCATAGAAGATAATCAAGTAAAGTGTTTTTATTTCACACTTTTCTCTTTATTGTTAATTTCAGTTTTCTGTTGTTCTAATTATGATTGCAATATCTTTTTTTTTTTTTTAATAATGTCATTTTTTTAATAGACAGAATGTGAATATAATTAGAATTTTTTCCCCACATTGTTCATGCTTTCATCTAATTTTCTACATGATTTTATTTTCTGTTCAAACATTTGTATTATGGTTTTATAATTTTCCGAATTTATTTCGTTTCCAAGAAATTTATTGCCTAAAAAAAGCAAAATCCATGACTGAGCTTTAATTTTATCATTGTCGTTAAAATGATTACCACCAAGCAGGAATAACAAGTGTTTTCAAACTTTAAAAAGTAAATTAATAAATAACAATAAAGAAAAACACACCGAAAAACTGCGTCGGAAAAATAAGTTTTTTCTAACCCACATGGAAGAAATGATAAAAAATTATTGTTCAAGGAGAAAATCTTGTTTAAGTAATGCTATTAATTTCTAAGTTATTTAATACATAATAAATAAGTAAATGAAAATTATAAAAGCAGCATTTAGAGAGAAAAATAAGTGAATTTCTGAAGAAATTAAAGCAACTGTAGTTTCTTTCAATATTTTACATAAAGGAGTATATTAAGACCTAATTTTATAGGAACTGTTAAAATATTGACTGTTGGACTGTATATAAATAAAAGTAGAATTACTTAAATTCAAATTTCTTAAGTTTTAATTATTGATGAGTTGTAAGTTCTAGAACTTCCAAAACTTTTTCCAGCATTTTTTTCTTAAAATTTAAGTAAAATCCATTAAAATTTGTTTAATGATAGTTTTTTATTTGGAAGCATTTAAGAATAAGAGGTAAATTAGTTTTGCAGTCATCTGCCAATTTAAGTTTGTAATCATACTTATTTAATCACCTTATTAACCTATAATAGTTATATTTTAGGAGAATCAGGAAATGACTGATGTATTTCTGCCTAAGCTTAAAGAGTTGGAGGCAAAAATAGAAGAACAGGAAAGAGAAGAAAACATGCTAAGAGAAATGAAAGTAAGTTTTTTCTTTCATTATTGACATACAGTTAAAAATAAATTTTGATGATCATGTGATTTAAATCATATGAATTTTTAAATTGACCTGATACCAACTTCATCTAAATAACCAGTTCGGGATACTTAATTATTTAGCTATCTTCTGATACCATCAACATAGCAAAAATTTGTTTTGCTTATCTATCAAATTAAGATAGTAGAAATAAAATACTCAAACTGAAAGATGAAGACAAAGTAATAATAATGCTAGCAAATTCAAAAGTAGAGAAAAGCTGTGGAAGGAATGCCACAAAGTTTTAATTTTGGTCAGATGACTTGAACAATGCTTGAACTGGCACTCTTGTTCTAGAGGGCAGCCGCAATAGATTTAGTATGCATCTTGGTGCATAAACACCCTTGTTTTGTCAGGTCGCAAGATCAAACATACTACGCCCAGCCTTTTACCAACAGAGTCTATAATGCCTGTAGCAACTTTACCACCAAAGCATTGTGCTGTAGCATCATAACTTACTTATAGTAATGTGCTGAAGTACTATCAAATTATCTTTAAGTCATTAACTAATATTTTTTCAGTTGCTTTAAGTCCATATGTGTTAGTTGTGTCCAAATGTGTAGTAATTAAGTTAAATGTTTTGTCTTTTTTTGTTTACAGAAAAATATCCAAACTAAATTAAAGGAGTTTAGTACGTATGAGAGACGACTCAATCAAAAGATAATTTCATATGAAAATAAGAAAAAAGAGCTTATAGATGAAGTATCAGAAAAGAATATTGTTATTAAAAAAGTTCAAGAAATGTGTAACTCTGTGCTTCAAAATGAACAAATCATTCATCATATTACAGCTTCTCTTATGGTAAAGTTCGTTATTATTTTACTGTTTGTGATTAAATATTCTGATTAGACTGAACTGTTGAAACTATTGATTTATGTTTTGTTTAGCTGGAATGTTTATAGAATTTTATAAAGGAGTTTCACAAAATTTAATTTGTATTAATTTTATACGCAATGATTGTTTTGTTTTCTATGTCTTGATACTTTTACTGAATTTTTTTTTTTTTTTTTTAAATATTGAATCAACTGCCTTTTTGCATTGTTTTTATTTTCCTCATTATATCTGATCTCTAACATACATTATTTTTTATCTTAATTTTTGACTTTGATTTTAAAAATATCTATCAAAGATGATCATCACAAAGCAACACCTTGTGTATATAAATAATATAATTTCCCCACAATTTAAAAAAACTTTTATCATCTAAATTCTGTTAGTATACCTCATATAATTCTGACCAACCTTGCATTAACTGACTGAATAGTTACTGATCTTTTTCCTTTTTATAATTTTATCTCAGCATAATATCTTTATTTGCATGTAGATACTGACTGAATAGTTATCGTTCTTCTTCCTTTTTATAATTTCATATTCGCCTCCGCTTAATATCTTTATTGGTATGTATTTTAAAATCAAAGATCAAAGTGATTTTGTGCATTCTTGATTCGCCAGAAATATGACTGCAACTCTTAATATACATAAAGTTTAGAAAGTATTGATATCAAACGTTGCAGACTTTATTGACTAAAATTATTTTTCTCAGTACAAACATTTTTCTTAGTCATTCATTAGTTCAATCTCAGAATAACATCTCCATTTAAAAGGTAGTAACTTTTTCTATCAATTAACAGGCAGTTGAAGTTTACCTCAACATCATTTTGCACATACTGGTAAGTTTAGATTCATGATTTATTTGAAGTTCGCCGCAATATACAAAGAGGAAGAGTATTAGAGGATCCGAATAAATAAAGAGATTTATGATGAATGTAAGGAACCATATTTTCTGCCTGTCAATGAGAACAGATATACTGACTACCTTCAGATCAGACAAGTTTTTGCTTAATAAGCAAGTTTCACTCACATTCTTGTTGACATGGAAGTGTCAGCGGTTGGTGAGACATCTCCCTACCTGCCAAATCTCCTGTTTTTTAATGAAAACTCGTTTATTTTACGACTATCTCCTGTTTACCTGTATGTTCTCAAATTTCTCTGTATTTGTTGAAGTAATGCAACAAAAAAAATATTTTTGGCAATAAACTATCTGCTGATGGCAAAAATACTTCTCTTTTTCCTCAACAGATAATGGTATTGCCAGTACTACAGTATGTTGAGTGTTAATAGTTTAAGTAATTTTAAATAATGGTTTAAAGAAATCTTCTTTAGATTAAGATTCATATGAATATTTTTTACTTCGCTAAATGTAAGTGCTTATATTATTTCCAATTTTGAATTTCTCATTTTTACTTGCATGATTATTCTTAATGTATCAAAACTTTACTTGTAGCCTAAAAAATGTTGCAAGTAAAATCTCCGTCTTGAAAGTCTTGCGGCCTTGCGGAATTTTGTTTTTAATGTAAATTTTTCTTCTTTTTGTTTTGTACTTACAACTGTAAGCTTCATGCTATACTTTGAGGTGCAAGAGGAGCTTTAAGTCGTTTAAAAAAAAAAAAAAGAAGTAAAATCTCCATTATTTTATTTCTCAAATGTCGGCAGGTATGCATCTCTCTTATAGGACTTTCAGTGTTAACTTCTATCCAATCTCCAGTAAACTATTCTACCTGAATCGCCACTTTTACTTTGTAATAAGCCTTCAGTTAATAGTAGAATTTGGAGTGCAATACTTTTTTTAAAACTGTTAAAATAATCACATGTTGCATGGATAACACTCTCTCGTTATGACAGGACGGCAAATGTTCGTCTGCTAACATAGTTCTTTCTTAGATAATATTCGCAAGACTTCAAAATATTTTTAATGATGAATGTGATACAATGAAGAATGCAAGATGCAACTTTTAGTAGGTTTAACATAGCCATGGGTGCAAGATAAAAAAGACATGCACTATAACATAAAAAAACAAAGTTAGAGGAACAGCAATAGCAGTATGACATACTGCTATTGCTTGCAACTTATCTTGATTAATTTAAAGTCAGTACCAGCATAATCTGACAATTATATCTAAACATAAAATAAATATAAATTCAAAGCTATGATGGAGTATGACGTTGCACCCGACAACTCCTTCTGGTGGCAAAGCATGGGTTCTCCAAAAAAAAGCATAGATTAAGAAAAGTTAGATAACAATAGTTTATCAATTGAGATGCTTAATTTTAATATATTTTCTCATATAGAATATCAAATGTTTTTTTTTTACATTATCACTAGGAAACAAACGCCATAAATGGTAATTAGTTAATAAAAATCTTTGGGAAATATTACAATTGCTCATAAATGCTTGAAATTAAAGCATTATAGTTAAAAAAAATAGTTAGAATAATGGCATTCAAAAATAGATTATAAAATTGGAAGAATAAGTTACCAATTACCTGTTTTAAGTTACGAGACAGTATCAATTTCAGTGGCAAAATTTTAATAATAGATATTAAGCAACTGAATAAACATAATGCGTTTTTATTCACAACAGGATAAATTATTCTAGTACATTTTGTAACTCCTTTGATGTCACCTTTATATTTTCTGAGGAGAAACATGGAAAATTACGTTTTCTCATTTTGTGTTTTATAATAATTCTTGTAAGGCGTATTTGATTACTATTGTTTAATTTTTGCAATCAGATGAGATGAAAATCACCTCCAAATAAAAAGAAAATATTATGGAAAACAGTGAATGTATTGAAATAAGTTTAAAAAAAAAGAATGCTTGTTACATTCAAAACACTTTATTTTAAAAGTGAGAAGTTGATGCTGCATCACCGTAACGTCACAGACTGAAATCAGAAGTTGGGAATGGCACAAGTCACTTCAAAGAAGTGAGCTAGCCAGGGGTCTGGTTAGAAGAAATTTGGGTCCGTTAATGGACCCTTCGCAAAATATCTTTTCATAAATATGGACCCTTCACAAAATAATTTATCTTTTAATCCAACCCTTCACAGATTTGTTTATCTTCATTATTGTTTTGTTAATCGAATAAACCCTTCCAGGGGAGGAGGGAAGAAAGACGGTATAGATAACTTAGTTTCCTTAAGTTTAAATATTTCTACTTTTACAAACATTGTGTTCACATTCTTGAAATTATTAAAAATGTGAGTGATTTTGTTTCCATTATTCGTCCAAAATGAATATTCTGTGTTGAGCAGCATTGGCTAGTTACCAAATATTTGTATGTTGCATCTCTGATTTAGTAGCAGCAATTGTTGAGCAGAATCTTGTATCTATTTACAATTTAAAAACTTCTTGAAAAGTTTTTTAGCAATTTTTGAAATAACAGGAACCTATTAGCACAAATTCACAAAAACAGGACCCTGGTTGAAGGAATGTGACTTAAGGCTTATTTTACATTCACAAATTATGAATAGTTTTTTCACAATTTTACAAAAACAGGACCTTTTACAAAATGTCTGGACATACCCCTGTTAACCCTGCTATTCACTCTTTAGCCCTAAAATAAATGTAAGCATTTGGTTTGTAACATCATTGGATCATCCCATTTGATCTTGACAATCAACAGAATGTTGCAAAACTTGGGTATTTTTTTCTTTTTAAAGCTAATAATAAACAAATATTTATTTACCGAAAACTGAATTTAACCCTCATCAGAGGTCTACTATTTGCGTTTTATATTCTTTTAGGACTTTTCTGCTACAATGGAGCAAAAGTTGAAATGTTACCTAAAAGCACGATTGACTGAGAAAAAGCTTGTAGTTATGCAAAAGTTGTTGGAAGAGAAAGAAAAAGAACAAAAAGAAGTTGAGGTATATTTTTAATATGTGGGTGATTCTTCAAAAATTTGACATTTTCTAATCGGAAATTCTTGAAAACAACTAGTTGCTTGTAAAAGTTATGGCAAAACAATAAAATTCAGTGATTTCACCTATTATCAGAACTGACTGAAACACCACTTGAAATCATACAAAATGTCATGTTTGGTGCAGGCATAAGGATTTTGACACCTTTGAGTTACCTCAATCAAAAAATAATTAGCATTTAAATTAAAATTAATGCAACATAACCAGAAAGACTTTAAACTTTCATTTTTTAGCATTTAGGATATGCATTCCATGAGCTACTATTTCTTAAAAACTTAGGAAAATAATTGGGTATTTTTGTTTTTTTAAAAATTGTTTTAAATTAAAAAAAGTTTGCATTTTATAGTTGAAAGACCACAATTATTGGTATTTAAAGTTTAATTTTCAATTATTTTTGTTATTGTGTTTTAGTTTAAATGTAAATATCTTTTTTATACATGTATGCAAATTTAAAAGCATTAAAACCAGAAAAACACCAAGCCCTAATTTTTTTTGAAGTGTGATTTTAATTTAAAGTTGCTAAAGAACAAGAAAATTAAAGACTATACGAAAAATTCAGAACTTATTTTTCTAATTTTGAAAGTAATTGTTGCGATTATTATTATTTTTTAAACCCACTGGCGGTTTAGCAAAAGGGCAAGACTAGGAAAATGTTTTTCCGTGATACACTATTTCCCTATCTAATAACATAGAATCCGGTTTTGCTATGCGGTGAAGACTGCAAGTTAAAATTTGACTTTTTACGTGCAGAACTGTCAGTGGGTTAAATGATTTAATTTTGAAAGAATCAGTAAAAAAATAAACCAAATTTAATATTAAAATTGAAATCTTTACTTCATTTTCCTTGAAAGAGCATTATTTTTAGCTTTTTTTAAACTATAAATTGTTGCAATACAGTATCTATATTACAAAAATATGTAAAGCTTTTGAAACCTATGCAAACGGTTTCAAATAGATATAATTCTTTATTTATCTGAATATATTTTTTTTGTAAACCTTTATTTTTTCCTTACAGAAGAATTTATTTCATTACTCAAAAATTGAATACAGTTTCTTTTTTTGGCCACTTTTATGAATTCTGGTTATTTATCTTTATTATATAAATAAATACCTTGAAGTTTCAATTTTAAAAAATAAAATTAATCTATAAAATAACAATTAAGTGTTCCATTTTGATTTTTAACAAAAGTAGGGAATTTTTTGTTATTGTTTAATGTAGAAAATTAAGAAAAGATACATGCTTGGCATCTTTTTTATGTAACGTCACGCTCTTTAAAAACTAATTAGATACTAAAATGCTTTTGTACAGCAGTTTAAAGTATTTGATAGTTCTGTTGTTAAATTACTATACGTAAATATAAACTACAACAATTGAGCTAAATCTTTGTTTGCCTGTGTTAATTGGACTTACACACACTAAAAAAAAAAAAATTAAAACATTTATTAAATTGATTTTTTTAAATATATATATATATATATATATTGAGTGTTTATTATGTATGATATTTAAAAATTAATTATTATTTGCTATAAAGAAAGATCTAGAGGAAGTGAAAGAAAATTCTAATCAGATGATGCAAAAAGGTTATTATTTGATGGTTGAGCTCATTAAGCTAGTGCCAAAAGAAAATTCAACTGAGGTAATGAATTGTATAACATTATATTCTCATACATACATTAAAAAAATTCCAAAATTAAATGTTACTATTTTCAATATATTACTATGTGTTACATGTCAAAGTATTGCTTTCTTATATAATTATTTATTATCATGTCAAAAAACTAGACTTCTTATTAAATTTTTAATATCTTTCAAATTAATATTATTTCAAAATGTTAATTTTTTCTCAATAAAAATGATATACTCATTGACTTATTAATCTGGAAAACAAGATTTGATTTAAATTATATTTAACCTTTTGAAAACCATTAGTTTTTAATGTGCAATGTATTTCTTGTTAAAAAATTTAAAAGAATGTTATTTTAGCTAATAATTAAGTAATAAAATTAAAATCGATCTTATATTTTACATTCATTTACGTATTTTAACTGTAATGCCAAGAGTTTCTTTTGGAAATACAAGTATCTTTAAATGCTATCAAGTTCAAAGTATAACTCAGTCTATCTAGACTTCTAGCTTATAAACTTTAGCGATGATTCTTATATAAAAAAGAATTCTAGATACTATTGATACAGTTTGTATTTTAACTATTTTAGGATCCTGATTTTGATGTGAATTCAAATGCAAGTATACGTCAAAAATTTGAACAGATTATTCCTGCTTTAAAGGTACTTTTCATTGTTATGAAGTTGCTCGATTTGCTTAGTATTTTAATATGGTATTCAAACCATTTGTTATAAAGATCATATGTTGATGGACTAAATAAAACAAAATGTTTACTTTTGTTCTCATTTGACCACTAGTTTGATACAATTTTGTTAAAATATATGCAATTTTAAGAAAAGCAACCTAAATTTACAATTAAACTTATAATTTAAAAAAAAAAAACTAAAATTAATCATTATTATTATTTTTTTATTTTTACTAAATTAATATCTATTTTAAGTAGATGAACATAATTTGATATTCAAGGGTGTTTTGTATGCATTGAGTTCAGCCCATTATCTTTCATAGTATCAATTTATTTCTCAAAGAGTAATAAATTGTAGTACACAATTTCTTCTTTATGTGTACTATGAATTTTTTTCTTTGTTTTTCTTTTTGTCTATTCAAAGTCACCAGACAAAGTTTGTAGCTTCCTTTAATTTTTTGTGAATATTTTTGCTTGTTAAGTATTAAATTAATTTTTAGCAATGAATATCGTGTGTGTTATACTTTGAGTTTGTCTTAGAGTAACATGACTTACATTAATCTTCGTTAGAGTCTCTATTCAATCCAGTCTGTTCTATAATATTTTGGGAAGGCCAACTAGCAAATATTTTATAATTTCTACACATTTAAGTTCTAGGCTGTAAAATTACAGAATGCTTTTAATTTTCATTATTTTTATCAACCTACTTTTTATGACATTTAGTTTTGGTAATTAAAAGAGGAGACTTAAAATATAGAACATATACAATTTATTTAACATATTTACTAGACATAATTGAACAAGATGAAAGAATGGAATCATCCGACTTATTCTGATATGTAATGTATAACAGTGTAGGTGTACAGCTTTAATAGCACCATCAATTATCAATATCTTAAATACCTTTTTTTTAAAATTGAAATTTATACAATATAAATTTTTAATGGCGTGTTATACATATACATATATTAAAAACACATAATCATACCTTTTAAATTTCGTTAATTTTCATTTAAATTTCGATGTCGGATAAGCTGGATGATTAATTGGTAGTTGTACATTATTGGAAGGTAACACAGTCTCTTCAGAGCCAGCTCCTGAATAAAATCTTCAGGTGTTTGAATAAACTCTTAATTTTTATTTTGTTTATCTTTTCGAATTGAAAACCCATTTCTGACATATAATTTACCATTTTTAGAACATTTTGTGTAGGACCAACTTGAACAATTTTACTTTTAGTCTAGGGTTTCTTTGATATTTTTTTAAAAATCTAATATGTGAATTTAAATTAGTAAAGGTTTTAAACTAGAGTTACTCTTAAAATTTTTATTTTGAGTATTTTGTCTATTCCATATAACCTTCAAAAGTTTCTTTAATTGCTAATTTTAGTTTTAATTGTTTGGGAGCATTGATCTTGATTTTCTACAAGCAGTGTAGAAGAGTTTCAGTTTCACTTCAGCTTCAAATATTCATTTCTAGAAATGAAGTTCCTTTATTCCATTTTTAAAATTCAATTTGGTAAACAGGTTTTACCTCTGATACCATTTTATGTCTTTTAGTTGTGGTGATTTAAGGAAGAGACTTTGGACTGAGAATTCATACAATTAGATATATTTGCAAGACATAACGGAATGAGATGAACGAATGCAATCATCCTAATCATTTTAATGTAATGTTCAACTGTGTAGGCGTGCAGCCTTAACAGCATCATCTGTTATCAATATCTTACTCTACTGAGGATAAGTTCTGGCTTTTCTGCAAAAGGGCCAAAATTGGCTCTCGTGCTTCAAAGGAAAAAAGAGAGAAAGGAAAAAAAAAAAAAAACAATCTCTTTTACAGAATTTGGGAAAATTCATTCAATCTCATGGTCTACATGTAAAAGGGAATTGTACTTACATTGTTAATATTTCATGCTTATCAGCACTCATTTTTTTTAACAATTTAAATTAATTAGTTTCTTTTGATATTTTCAAAGGGAATAAAATTTTCATGAATAGTGAGATACCTTTTTTTTTGCAGTTTGAATAAAATAATTTTTCAGAAGTGTATATAAAGTTTCTTGATAAATAAAATTATGTTGAAAGTAGCAGAGTTTTATGCAGTTTAATCTCTCGGTAAATTACGGCTCACAATAAATGAGTGTGTATATATTATTACATTTTATTTTTTAATGTTTTGTTTTTTTAATAAATGCTTATTTCTAGGAAATGTTCAAACCCTATTTGATAAACAATGTATTAGATCTCCAAAGAGAAATTTATAAAATACAGACACAATTGGACAATTCTGAAGATACTACTGCAGTATGTGCTTTTTTTATTTATTTAATTAAAGATAAAACTACAATATTAGATTATATATTATACATAAACTGCATTTTTTAAAATTATTTTTTCTGTAATTTTTTTTATTGCATTTGTTTGAATATCATCATAGTTGGCAGGGTATGACAGTTTGGTGGCCATTGTAATCCACTAGTGATTACATGTTTGAATAGTTCACTACGATGAGAGTCTAATTCAGGGCGGAAGAATAAAATATGTTCAATATTTTTGTCACAGCTGCAGAGTGGAGATTCTACGTGCTTGAATCTATGTAGGTATTCTTTACAACGAGCGTGTCCGGATAAGATTTGTGTAAATTTAAATTTGGGAATGAATTTCACCTCTTCACTAGTGTGGTAGTGCTTCTCGGTCCTCTGTGACCTTTCTACTCGTAACAAGGTATATCTACATTGGGTACCTGGACATATGGGTATTCTTGGAAATGAGCTGGCTGACAAAGCAACATGGGCTGGCCCCAGTGCAATTTTCTGGAGCCCTGAACCAGCTTTGGGAATCTCACCCTCATCATTCAGGGCATCTATTTTCAAGCTCTATGGCAAAATTGCTCACAAGCAATGGAGCAACTCGGATGGTCCAAGACAGGCTAAAGAGCTGAATCGTGACTGTCCTAATGTGCATCAAGAAGAGCTTCTTATTTGAAACAGGAATAGTTTGAGGAAGATCATTGGCCTTCTCACTGGACACTGCACCCTCAGGAGATACCTATACATAATGGATGTTGTATCTGATCCTTTTTGTCGAGGTTGTCATCTTGAAAAGGAGGCATATACTTAGATTGTGAGGTCTATTTTGCTGAAAGATTTGAGCATTTAGAGCAACATTTGATTGAGGCCTGGGAACTGGAAGTGTTTCCTGTCAGGTGTTTGCTGAACTTTATTTCAGCTATAAAGCTTTCTTGTTAATCGTGATTTAGAGTTTTGGTTACAAGAGACCTCTAGTCAATGTGTTTTGCTCTTTGGAGCTTCCTAACCTCTAAGTCAAAGTCTAACAATCACCATCAACCACAGGGCAACTAAGTATAACAAACAGACAAATTTAAAAATTGTCTGCCCCCCCCCCTCTAAAATGCACTCTGTGCATTTTATTACTGAAATTTTTTAATAAATATGGAATTGTTATGAATGCCGTATATTTTCGAATATAGGCCCTAGAATTTTTAAAAAAAATTTCAAAAGCTGAAATGAGGGGGTTAGTTTATAATCAGATCCACTAACTTTGGCAAATTTGAGGAAGACATCGCCAACAAAAATGCTTCTCCTTTCGTCGAGAATTAGCGATAATCAGTAAATATCGCAAAACGTACTTCGAAAACCTAAAAATACGTAACATAAAAATACAACACATTATACAGAGGTGATTGTGCTCCTGAAAAAATCCAAATTTTCAGATTTTTCCCTAATCACGCTCCAGAAGTTTCAAGAAATCATTGATCACATTTATGTATAAAAATTCTTGTATATTTTATTTAAAAATATTAGAACTAGAATTTATACTTGACATCTTTAATTTGCAAATATTTTTTCTGGTAGTATAAATGTGATTGGAGATAAAAGTAAACTTATACATAATTATTCATTTTCTGTATATAATTTATTTAGAATTTAATGTTCTGAAAATATCAATTATTTAAATTTATGAAGACATTAATTTTTTGAAATGTGTCATTAATGATTTTACTCAAGAAATTTTTAGGAATTTTGGGTTGGACTCACAATCAGCTCTGATTATAGTAAAAAAGGGAATGTAACAATTGAAGAAGAAACACATAAAAAGAAAATTTTTTAAGGAATACTCTTATTTTTTTATCTTCTTGGTTACCTATATTTAGTCAAATGAGAATACCTTAAAAAAAAGAACACGCTGAAATCCAACAAATTTTGTATCGGAATAAGATTCTTTGTAAAGTTCAGCAAATTCCTGTTCAGTCATTGGATTTTCTGCATTTTCTTTTTGTCGATGCCTTTAATTTTACTTGTTTCTTCATAGACTAAATGATTTTCATTCTCATATATATTGTTACTAAAGCAACTTTTTATGAAAGATCTAATTACAAGATCAGAAGGATCATGTTTCTTTTATCCATGGTGCAACTGTTACTATATCTCCTGTTACTACAAGAGAGGGGTTAGATTTTTATTTCCAAGTGTAGTGTGCCTAATTTTTCTATGTAGGCTTACATGTGAGTTTTGAATTTTGGGGGAATTTCCAAAGAAAAGGCGCACTCTTTGACTTATACACAGATCGGTTTATATTTGTATTAAACATTATTTTATAATATTCTAAAATTTTTTTAAATTAATTTTTTAAAAATATTTCTTCAATTTAAAAATGAACCTTGTAATGTTTACCATACTTTTAGAAATGCATCGAAAGAAATTTCTTTTATTATTAACCCTTTCCTTATGGCACTGAGAATGTGAAGCATGTCATTCCAGCCAATTCGTCCAGCCATAAAAAAAGGTTAATACGAATAGTTTTTTAAATCTTTAAAACTTTCGAATAATCTTAAAAAGTGAATGAAAAATTGGCCATATGTTTAAAAATGTCGCTGCTGTTAAAAAGATTATGACTAGCCCCAATTTTGTCCTACATAATTTTTCGCATAAACTAACTAAATAGAAAAGTTATTTACCAAAAAGGTTATTCACAAATCATAACAAGCTAGAAGATAAGTAATACAAAAACACTAATGATTTAAATAATAGCAATGTTATGTTACAGTAAAATTTTTATGTAAATTGAGTATTTAAAAACACTTAAATATTCAAACTTCACCAAAATTTTATTTGGTTTTTTTGTTACACTTTAGATTAGTTGGGGCTAAATGTAGGTAATTTTCTTATTGCTTTTTTTAATTTTGCTTTTAGGCTTTTAACGAATTTAATGAAAGAACACAGCAAGTGTTAGGAATTGAAAAAAAAGTTGAAGCATTTCAAATGCAAGTAAAAGAAATAGAAAAAGACATGGCCAGAAAGAAAGAAAATTGGTTACCTGATTTACAAAAACACATTACTAATGTGAATAACAAATTCAGTAGATACTATGCAGAACTTGGCTGCGCTGGAGAAGTTTGTCTCGACACTTGTAATAATTCGGTAATACATTATTTCATATATTATTTTGTATCTAGTATGGTATTATTCTTATTTAACTTTTCTTAGAACTCTTGACTTTGTTCTATTTTATTTAGACATAAGAAGTTAAAAAATATCTATTATTCATTTTCTTTTTGGCTTTTATGTTAGTTTTGCTGGCTGTTGAATATGATCACATAGCTGTCATGTGTGACAATTTGAATATAATCACATGACTGTCATGCATGCCAATTTGAATATGATCACATGGCTGTCATGCTTGTAACATTTAACTTTCTTCTAATGAACTATTTTTTTAATGTCTCCAGTTTTATTGCCATTTACGTTTCTAAAATTAAATGTTAATGCCGTACAGTATTCAACTGTCATAGTCCTCCTCAATCATGTGATCAAATGTAATACAGTAGGGAACCGATTATCCGGAACGATTGGGACCATCGTTATTCCAGATAACTGATTTTTCCGGTTTTCTGAATCGCTAATCAGAAAACTCGAAAAAAACGGCGAAATCGCCGTTTTTTTATTGCTAAACCCAACTAAAAAAATAAATAAATAAATATTTGAAAATAATCTTAAACAGAAGAAAAAATGATGAAGTAATACACTAATAATTATTTCCAAATTGATGGTAAGGTAAACATCTTTCAAAAAAGAATGAAAAATCCTAAAATCTTATGAGGAAAAATTTTTTTTTAAAAATGGCTGAAAATTTATCGAATTTCGTTCCGGTTTTTTGATTCCCGGATAACGGGTTCTGTACTGTTCTACCACAAAAACAAATTTAAATATAGCGCATTCTGCATTCTTTACTAATCTGTTAATTTTTATCTCCCTCCCTGATGGGTGGTCTTCACATTATCCTCACTCTCATCTTGTAACATCCACCATGTTAAAGGGAGCAACCACAAATGATTTGTAGTGAACAAAATTATAAGGTGGATTACATTTCATTGATTGAATCAGTAGGATTAAAAAGTTCTTTGCGCGTAGCCTAAGGCAGTAATCTACATACTTATCCATTCTTAGTTTTGAGGATCAAAATTTAAACAGAAAATAACAACTGTCTGTACTCATTTTATTACAGAGTTTATCATCTGAGTCAAAGAATTCGAAGTTTTGTTAAATTTTATAAGAAAAAAATGTAGTTTTGCCATCTACATATAACAGTTTATGTTACAAAATACACAGTATTTCTTCAGTTCATTTTCAATTAGATTGAATATTCTGTATAAAGTGTGTCTCTTTCAATTTTCTTTTTATAAATACTTATATTGCTGTAAAACACCACTATTTAAGATGAATAATTAACCTTGTTATTAATTTTTTTTTATTAATTATAAGGTTATCTTTATTTTAAATATTGTGTTTCTTTTTTAACATTTTGACAGGATGACTTTCTAAATTATGGACTTCAAATAAATGTGAAGTATAGAGACAGCGAACCTTTTGCAGAATTGTCTAAAGCGCATCACAGCGGTGGAGAGTGTAGTGTGGCTGCAATAATATTTATTCTTTCCCTTCAAGATCTCATGCAAATTCCCTTTAGATGTATTGATGAAATTAATCAGGTATTGTTTGCAATATCCCTTTTATATATATTTTTTTAATGGAAACCCTTTGCAGTAGATGAAAACTGTGGAATGCTAGACTAAAGTGCGTCCTGCAGTGGACTGTGGTATTAGGCTTCATTAAACCTTTTTTTTGTGGAATGCTAGACTTTGCGCAAATCATTGGGCTATTTTATACATGTTTTTGGTTCATCGTCAGAAATATTTTCCAGACCGTCGCTAATAACCCATTGTGCAGCTCTGGAACGACGTGAATGAAGCACTGCTGCTACTGTTGCACAAAAGTGACTTAAAATAGATATACTTTCAGAGGTTAAATAATTAATTTCATATAGTTTAAACTTTTGATGTAGTTAACTTTGTTCTATAAAAATGCTAGAATCACAAAAAGATTTAAAAATATTTATTGTGAATTAAGATTAAAATTCATTTTCATTATGTTCATCTCAAAACCTGAAGAAAAAAAGTATTACTGCTGATATAAAGCAGCTGTTTAGAAAGTTAGAAACACAAATCAAGCAAAAAAGAACAATTTGTAAAGATATGTATGTTAGCAAAATGACATGATCAGGGGACACACTGTTTGCTAACACAAAAGAGCCTTTCTGTTGTCAGTGGTAATACCAAAGAGTGACTATGCCCCAAGGCCCCATAATGGATAAACTAAATAAGAAAAAGGAATCGAAAATTAATATCAAATCTTTAGAAAATTCTTCAGAAATATTTATAGTGCTTTAATTAAAAATTTTTTGCATATACCCAAGTTATCAGTAAGTAGGGTCTTAAAGGTTGAACATTTATTTTGTTAATAGGAGAGAAAGTGACTGACATTAGATGTAAATTAAAGTTAACCCTGTAACAGTTCTATTTACAGTACAGATAACCATGGCAGGGGCGTACGCAAGGGGGGGGGGTGTTTAAACCCCCCTTGAGCTCAGACAAAGTGAATTTACAAAATAATACAGACAAAAATAAAAATTTTAGTGGAAATTATGCGGGTTATTATTTTTTAAGACTATATATTTTTATTTGGCTATATATACTATATATTTCTCACGGTATTTCTCAGAATACTGATAAAACATTTACTATAATAGGGTTGTCTTTTTGAAACCAAATTCACGTGATACTGTTACGGGTGAGCCCCGATCACTGGTTCCTTTCTGTCCTGCCAGTCGCGATAGTTTTCGAGACTGGCTGGCATTCGCGAGGTCTGGAATCCTAGACGTTCTGTCGTCTTTGAGACAATTCGAGAATTTTGTAGATGCGGTAATAAAATTATATGAAAGGGGGAACGGAGTACAGTGGAGTTAGTTAGTCAGACTAAGAGTTATCTCTGCTGCTTGTCTTTCGGAGCTTGTTTCTAAATCTGTTTTGTTTTGGAGACACTGTGCTCGCTGAAGTTATTCATTCCAGCTCGAAACTTTGAGATCGTAGCTTAGCGGATATTTCTGTGCCAATATATATCTATAAATTTTTGCTGTTCTTGGATCTTTAGGATGTCAAGATGCAAGAATTTAACAATTTTTAATTACTTTGAGAAAAAATCACGACCTGAAATTAGTGAGGTGACAGCATCTAGCATCAATGTAAGTTTTTCTGTTGAACAGAAATGTGATACTTCTGTTGAAGAAAACGTTTCTAGCGTAACAGAATCTGATGAATGTGAAAGCGGCCCTCAAAGTGTTACTTCCCACCCATATGACATTGGACTTTTTTCAGAAGTTAATACATGCGTGGATAAAAAACTGGATATACTTAAAAATGTTTGGGAACCCAATCCAGCATTTGTTTTTCCTGAGAAAGGAAAAAGAAAATTGAAATTTCTAAACAAATTGCTTTATTGCTGGAAATGGCTTGCATATTCAGAGGTTAAGGGTGGTGCTTTTTGCAAATTTTGTGTACTTTTCGCCCCAAGTGGTGCCGGTTCTGTAAAGCAACCTTTAGGTCAATTGTGCAATGTAAAATTTGACAACTGGAAAAATGCTGTAGAGCGATTTTCTGAACACGAGAAATGTCTTTATCACAAAAAATCGATCAAAACTGCTGGGACATTAAACAATATTTTGCTTGGAAAGATGAAACCTGTGGATGAACAAGTTGACAGGGCAGCAAGCAGAAGAAAATTAGAAAATAGAAAAAACATTACTCCAATCATTGAAACCATCCTATTTTGTGGAAATCAAGGTCTCGCTCTAAGAGGACATAAGGATTCGGGAATAATTGCTGAACAACCAGGTGAAGAGAACGACGGAAATTTTCGGGCATTGCTTCGTTTCCGGAGTAAGAACGATTCGACTCTTAAGAACATTTTAGAGTCAAGCAGAAAAAATGCTCAGTATACCAGCCCTCGATTTCAGAACGAAGTTATTGAGGTTTGCAATATTTTAATCCTGCAAAAACTAGTCAGCAAGATTAATGATGCAACTTGCTTTTCCATTCTTGCAGATGAAACAACTGATATTGCAGGTATAGAGCAATTATCGTTATGCGTTCGATATGTCGATAAAGAAAATTTTAACATCACCGAACAGTTTTTGCAATTCATTCCGGTGCATGACTTAACCGGAAAAGCAATAGCAACAACAATATTAGACCAATTACAGTCTATGAAAGTTGATATAAAAAAGTTACGTGGACAGGGGTACGATGGTGCTGCATCAATGAGTGGAAAAATTAATGGTGTACAAGCCCACGTAAGAAGTATTGTCCCATCAGCACTCTATGTACATTGCTCTGCTCATAGCCTCAATTTGGCTGTATCAAATGCATGCGAAATAACTGGCATTAGAAATTGCTTAGGGACAATTAAAACATTATACGACTTTTTAAATACGCCAAAAAGACAGTATGTCCTATCTTCAGCAATAGAGGAGATGGAAACCAGCTCTAAGAGGGAGAAAATTAAACAGCTATGTGCAACCCGTTGGATGGAAAGATACGACTCAGTAACCGCTGTGGTGGAACTTTTCGAGCCTATCGCCGAAACACTACAAAAAATATCAGAATGGAAGGATAAGGAATCAGCTACCCAGGCTAATTCTTTACTGTGCACAGTATCTAATTGCCAGTTCGTAATATCTCTTTTGTGCATTTACAAAGTTTTCACCATAACAATCCATCTCTGTAGATACCTACAAAAAACAAGCATAGATTTGATAGAGGCAGTGAGTCTTGCAGAAGATGTCATTAAAGATCTAAAATTAATGCGTGAAAATGCCACTGAAACATTCTCTGAAATATTCAGCTCTTCTTCTCTTATGCTAACAAGCATTGGATCTTCCACTTCCATGCAAATCCCTAGAATAACAGGAAGACAGAAAAATCGCGATAATTTTCCCTCATCGACACCGGAAACATATTTCAGAGTTAGTGTTTTTATTCCATTTATAGAAAATTTTATAACACAATTAAACTTAAGATTTGTATCGCATCGTGATATTTTGAAAGGATTTCAGTGTCTTCTACCTGCCGATCCTTTCATTTGCCAACCTTCAAACATAAAGGCTTTTGAAGCATTAGTGGAATTTTACGCTGGAGATTTGGATACCTGTAAAGAAAGCCTTAAGTCTGAACTAAAACTCTGGTATAAAAGATTAAAAAGGATTAGTGAAGACGGAGGTAGTGTTCCAAAAACTGCGGCGGATGCTCTTGGAATGTGCAATAAAGATATAACACCAAACATTTTCAAACTCCTAGAAATATTGGTCGTTCTACCTGTTTCAACGAGTGCAAACGAAAGATCCTTTTCGACTTTGCGCCGTTTGAAGACTTATTTACGCAACTCAACGGGAAATAATAGAATGAATGGATTGGCGCTCTTAAGCATTCATAGAAAATTTACCCCAGCTGTCGAAGACATTTTAAACGAACTTGCAAAAAAACCCCGTCGTTTGGATATTACAGTATAAATCAATAAATTTTTAGCGTGTTTGTATACTGGTTTAATTCCCTATTTGTTGGTAAGTCATTTTTTAGTTAAATTCATTGGTTTTCTATGGAATATTCACATTTATATGGTTATTATTTAGGTAGCTGTTACAGTATGAGTAGTTTTTTCTGGCTTGATTTATTCCTACTTTTTAATAAAAATAAAATATTTTACCTCTTATTATAAAAAAAATTATATTCTTAAACTTGAAAAATAAAAACAAAATTTAACTAAATTATGTTGTCTAAATAAAAAGCCAAAATTGTCTAGCTGTCTAAATTAGGGAAATAATAGTGCTTTATAACACACTCGAATTTCTTTTAGTAATTTCTGAAAATTATGAACCTCCCCCTTGAAAAAATTCTGCGTACGGCACTGAACCATGGCAATCTATCTCAATGAAACTTGTTACAGAACGCCATCTGGTGACATTATAGTCAGTTCATCTTCAGCCGCTAACTGCAAGATAGTCTTTGTCGCTAAGAATGATAAATGTTTCATTGTATAATTTTTTTTCCTTTTTAAGATGCTGTATATTTCTTTTTGTGACTTTTTTATGTGCTCTATTTTGCGTGTGTTAAGTAACCAAGAGCTAGTTAGAATCATAATTTCTAGCACAAAGATTAAGCTCAAAATTTTAGCAATTTGGGGAATGATTCGGAAAAAAATAGGATAAAACAAATTATTGAAATTCAAATTAGAGCTTTATAAGATTAATTTTCAATTAGTAAGTAATTGATTTTTATATTGAACTGTTTTTTTTTATTGTTAAATGTTAATGAATATACTTTTTAATAAGATTATTATGCTTTCTAGGGCATGGATGATGTTAATGAACGAATAATTTATGATTTGATAGCTCTGAATATTAAAAATGAATTTTGTCCACAATATTTCCTTTTAACTCCAAAGGTAATTGACTTTGTTCAATGTGAATTGTTTAATTTAATTACTAATAAGATTACTTAAAATATATTTATTGTAAATAAAACACTTTTCCTAATCTGACAATGAATATTCATAGATTTATTTATTTGAAAATAAGTTGTACAATTTATGCAAACATTAGTCAGAACAAATATGATAACAACAATGTAATGGATATATAACTATTTTTTTAAATAAAAAGTTTTTTTAATTGAAAAAAAAATAGAATATGCTTCATAAGTTATTTTATTATGTATCCTTTTTGGTAAACAATATTTCTCCACCTATTTTCTTGTTCAGGAAGAGAAAAATACTAAGGTTAAGATTTTATCTCATAATTTCTAATAAAAATATTCTTAGATTTTATGATAAAATGAATATGTAATAATTAATGTTTACAGTTTTTTTGTTGCAAAAATTCATGAAAGGAAAGATAATGATAGAAATATTTACCATTCTTTTCAAACCATGAAGCTTTAAACTACAATTCACTAATCTGTGTTGCACTAAAAATCACACTTTATTGTGGCTGTGCTTTCTAAGCTCATGTCATTTTGTTGTCACAATATCATGCTGTAATAATAATAATAATAAAAAGAAAAACGATTTAAACATTATTTTAAATTAAATCAATTATTTTTATTGTAAGCATAATTGTATAGTACTGTATGAAATATTGCATTGTTTGTTAAATTATTGTAAATATTTTAGCACTTTAGTAATATGGTGATTCCAAAAAGCAATATGTGTATCACTTTTAGCAATTACCCAATTATTGATTCTTTTCCAAAAAGCAATTTGTGTGAATTTTAACAAGTATCCTATTGGACATAATATATCCTCAGTGGTAGAGGTATCATGGGTCAGAACTCCTTTGTTCTCGGGCTAACAATAGGAGGTTTTCCTCACCATACAGTAAATGCAGGTAAGTTCCATCAAGAATTTCTCCATGAAGGCTAGTTTGCCCTCATGCTTGATCCAGAAGTACTCTTGTATTCTAGGTTGTGTTCAAAATTAAAAGACCTTTGAATTGAACATTGATAGCTGTAAACTCAGAAATGAGTCAGCTGTTCAATGCTGCTTATAAAATTACCCTATTGATTTGATTTTTTTCATGTTGATTTACATATTTTTTTCTCTATGTTATTTACTATTAAGATTTCCATTGCTTTATATCAATCTACTATAAATTTATTTTCAATCAAGTCATATATTCAAGTGGTCTTGTAAGGGAAGGCTTTCAGTGTTCTGACCATGTGCGATTTTGGATAAATAAAAACGAAGTATATTGCAGACACCGCAACATTTATTATATACAATTACTTACAAGTTAATATAAAATATATACATCCATTAATATTTTTTACATCCCAATCTATAGAACGTCAAGATAGTAATATATTATTGAGTTGTCTTAGCAACACGTTTTTTTATTTTTAATAAAACTAAATTTAAATGCTTGTTATTTTATTTCTCTTGCGCACCACAGTCTTATTATTTCTTTCCTTGAAATAGGTACAGTTAGAATTCAACTGCTATATTAATTAAAATGTTTAAATTAATGCTTATTTAAAATTCTGTTGTCTTTTTTTAGTTATTGCAGGATTTGGAAATAATGGAATATAAAGACATAAAGGTACATATCATATTCAACTCAAGCTTTTTAGAAATGGACCTAGATGTTAGGAAACACATTGATCGACTGAAGTATCTATCTGACAATGAATCCAATGACTATATGTCATCTGAAAACTAAAGCCAGTATCTGATTACCAATCTGACTTCTGAAACTTTTATCTTTTTTAATTTGTTTTAGTCATATTTTAAATTGAACACTTAATGCTTTCCCCACTGAATGAATTTCCCCTTTGTTTAAGCTAGCCATCGTGCAGTTTTTAACAGCTAAATATTGCAAAACGGGGTGGTCTTTTCAATCTGCTAGGCATTGATAGTTTACAAAACAGAGATCTCCCCAATCAGCTGGCAAAATAGAATAAGGGATGATTGGCTTATTGATAAATTAATTGCATTTTACTAAGGATGAATTGTGATGTAACAATGAAAATTAATGTATATTAACTAATACAAAATATTGTTATAGAATATATTTTATTAATTGTTGCTTATGTTAGTAAATATATTTTATTAATTTTTAAATATTTTATTCAATATATTTTATATTGATATAAATAATTTTACTTCGAACATTAATGGTTGATAATTTAAATTATTAAATGTTGATTTCAATATGAAATATTCTTATATCTAGATTCTTTTTATCTGTAGATTTTATTGATTCTTTACTTAAAATCTTTTATAGATTTTTCTTTTAAATTTGGGAATACCTGTCAATCTAATTCATTCCAGTAGAATTGATAACAAAAGCTTTTTGATGCAGTAATCATATTCAATAAAATCCTTTTGTTTAATATACAGCATAAGTATTGCTTAGATAATGCAAGTTCTAATAATTACATTAATTATAATTAATGTGAAAGATGATTAGTAATTTTAAAAATAAATAAAACTTAAAATTTACGGAAATGAATAAAAAATTAATTTTGTAGCTTCTAAATTTTACTTTTTTTGAAGATTTGTTTTAGTGGTGTTAAAGTTTTTGCTTTAATATGTGTGAATTTTTATATATATGTGAGTTATATATGTGAATTTCTTTTCAGTTTAATTGATTTTGACCGTCATAATATACAATTGTTCTTTATAATAAAATAAATTTTTATAGTTTTTAAAATTGTTGGCAAAATTTAATAGGGTTTTTGCATACTATAATGTTTTTATTTTGCTTTGTCACTGTCACAACCTTCACTGTTTAGCAAAAAGTTTTAAAGTTGGTAGCTGTGCAATACGGTTTTGGTTTTGAACTTGTTACATTTGCAACTTGAGTTTTGGTATGATTCAAGTGGCAAACGTAGCCTGTTTATTTAATTTTGTTATCAATCTTTCTTAAATGAATTTACTATGTAAAAAATGTAATAAAACTTAGGTATTAAAACCTAAGTATTCATAAATTAGAAGAGTTAGCATAATTTAAATTGTGATTAAATCATTTAATGTTTTTAAAAAAAATTATTCATTTAAATCAACTGTGATATTTTTCAAAAATCATTGATTTAATCCATTAAAGCCAGTTGGTTAAAAAACTTGCTATTTCTTTTTCTCAAATAGAGAAACTGTTAACACATTGGTATATTATCAAATGCTTTGGCCATTACATATTGGTTCTCCAATATTTCTCTACTTAAAAGCAAGAAGATAGTCCTAATGCGAAGTAGTCATACTCCGGCCATTCATACAAAGAGATCATGTAGACGAGTCAACACTGTAACACAAGTATTTAGTTCTTAATTTTTATCTCAGAAAAACAAGACATCACTGTCTACCATGATAGAGTAACATAAAGCTCTTAATTGTAGACTATAATGAAATGAATTATTATTTTTTAAACCCAAGTTGGTATTTAACATAAAAAAATTTCATATAAATATCAATTAAGATTTCATAAATAACAGTTTTCTACACTTATATATTTGTAATGTATGTGATACTTGTAGATTTTTGTATAATTTAGTACATGTTCTTTTGATACCATAATTTGTTTTTACAAAGAACTATAGATTTAATTGAAAATCAAAATAATCCTAGAAATTAGATAAACTGCTATACAAATATTTTAAAAGCTTTTTATTATTAATAATCAAGCGACTCTGATGAATGTTATATAAAATGTCTACATTATTATTTTTTTAAAAAATTGCATATTAGGGGCCGGGATAGCCTTGGTAGGGCACTGGACCCATGTCTAAGAATTTGTGGATTAGATCCCTGCCAACCGAAGACTCCCCAAGTTGTAAACGGTGACTGATGCACGTGAAATCTGTCAAGTCACAAAGTCCTCCATGTTCCCATAAAAAATCAATACCTCTGGGGATACTAGACTGATATCTCAACAATTCTGAAATATTGTTTCATATTTTTTTTGATATTGTTATTCATATATTATATATTTTAGCAAAAAACTTTTTATTTTATTTATCCTCTGTTTCTTCAGTCAAAGGGCAATTTTCTATTTTTACTTGTAATAGTTATAAATAAATTTTATGAAAGAATAAATTATGTTTATTGCTTCAGTTTCTCTGTAGTTATGAATTCTTAAGCTATATTAATTTTATTATGTAATTTCAGGTTTTTTTCAAACTGTAGGGCATTCCCTATAGGGGGAGGGGCATTTCATCGAAATTTAGATGGCATTATTAAAGAACATTTATACATATTCTTGGATGAAAATTTTTTCTCATACCCTTTGAAATGTACGGTGCACAAAAAAACAACGGATTTTGACTTTAATGATGTTATTTTTAATAAAATGATTGAAGCTAGGACTCAATCTTAATGGCTGAAAGGGTTGATCTCAAATATGCTAATCATTTATTTTATTATCATAATATGCTATGAATTTTTAAGACAAAATAACAAAAAAAAAAATCCAGTCTAAAAAATAAAATTTTTTTCTAAAAATATAGTCCCTTAAACTACTCTTTACTATTGTATTTTCTAGCGCAAATCGATTAAGGGGTTATCAGGGTGATCAAAAATGTCTTTTTTTTAAAAAACTAAAAAACACTTTTTTTCTAAAAATATAGAACCCTTAAACTACTTTTTACCATCGTATTTTACAGCACACCCAACATTTAAGGTTTTGAATAATTAACAAAATTCATTAAAAATAAATATTTTAAACAGAACTTTATCAATAATTTTATGAGAGCATTGTTGACACTAGCACACCAAATTCTAGCGCAAACCGATTAAGGGGTATTGGGAAGAACAAAACTGTGTTTAAGGGACAATTTTTTAAGTTAAAACCATCACGGTACCATACCCACAAAAACTCAAACAAAAGTGTCTTTGAAAAAAAAACATAACTTTAAGAAATAAATAAAAAACATATATCAATCTTAACTTTACTATCATAGATCATTCAACACACTTTCATTGGTAAGCTGGACACTAATTTTGTCATATGTTTAATACCCTTCTGATATTTTATGAATACAAGTGATATCAATAGTCAAAGAGCTAACAAAATGTGTCACATTCTTCATTTACATCTATTCCAAATGCAAGAGATGGGTAAGGACGAGCTTGCAATCCTAGATTTTTCTGTTCATCTTTGTTAATAACTGGCCAGTTCCCAGCAGAAGCTTTTAACCTCTCTAAAAATGTTTCTGCGGCATGGTTAGATGAGTTCTGCCAATCGGGTTGGATCATATCAAAAAGTAATAATTCGACAGTTCTGCCAGCTTCGAAATGTAACTTCTCTGGGTAAACAAGATCATGTCTTACATCAGATTGATGACAAAGGAATGCAAATGGGCTTGAAAAATTGAAGTTGTTATTATTCAACCGCTCCAAATAGCATGTGCATACGTGAGCAGCAAGTGTTATTAAATCAGCTTCTCTCTTCTTTGTGCCAGTGCCTCCCCCCAATCCATTCGTACATAATAGGATACCATTAACCAGACAAGCACCACGGAAACCAACCATTGGGTTAAATCTGTCCACAGAATAAATTTGCATGCCTTCAATTTCTTTTTCAATCCACTTTCGAGTGCAAGACAATTTCAGAAGTCCATTTAAGCAATGGTCAAATGCTGACATTACTGGATCAGTCAACATTGCACCAAGAATCAGCTGTTTTGTTTCATGAGAAATGATCCCCACTACCTCACTTGGTGTGTGCGTTTGCTCCTGTGCTGCTTCCACAAAGGTCGCAATGTGCCTATCAAAATACTCATCAAGACTCAGTTTTCCATCCTTTGGGAACCTATCAAAATTTTCTGAGTATTTTTCATAGATTCTACAAATGTCTGTTTTGGTCATATGTAAGAGAACTTGAACATATGTCCTTTTCGTCAGGTCAGAAAAATCATCCTTCAAAAATACAATAACTTGACGACATGTTTCTGGTTTCAAATGTAAGCCTTGTTGGAAAAGGTTGTAAATTACACCGTTTCTTATCGTATCCACTTGAAATTCTTTCATTCCCACACAAAGTTCTTCATGTATTGGAGTGTGAGGTGACTGTGCTTGTAAAAATTCCACAAGATCAAAGTTGTCTTGTAAAACATTCCTTTTGACCAATTCAAAATATTGCATCTTGGGGCATTCAAACTGAAACATAAGAGAAAAAAAGTCGTTAGTACTTTTGCTTGAAAACCTAATAGAGGTAAAAAACGGGGGAAAAAAAGAAAGGATCTGGTTATTCTAATAAATAACGATAAAAAGCTATAAATCATTCAAACAAGATAAAAAAAATAAATTAATGTTCACAAGAATAATAATGAAATTACACGAACGAGAAATCGTAACTAATTAAAGATCATCCAAGTCTTTTAATGATCGACATTTTTTTCTATGGCTCTTGAAATTTAACTTCTTTATGCTTTACATGAGTTAACCCTCTTTTAATTGTTTCAGTTTTTTTAACTGCACACATTGTGCGTCCTGATGGACTAGCATGTAATGCGCTTGCTCCAGAGGAAATATGTAACTTTAAAGCAAATCGACCATAATTATCACAGGGTGGTAAATTAAAATTCCTTTTTGATTATAGCAGGGTTGGGTTTTTGACGTCAAAAAGTGGTTTTTGACATGACAAGGGTATAATACTGGTTTAAACTGTCAAAAACCCGTCAAAAATGTCAAAAACTGAAGTTTGCCAAGAAAATATATAAACTTCAAAACTACCAACAGTTGCCATGCATTATATTGAAATTTAATTATACTATAGGTAATCAGCAGGTTTTAAAATATTTTTTAATTAAAATTAAGGTAAAATAACAGATTTAAAATCTCAGAAATTTATATTCAAATGCATGTGCAGAAAAATTTTGCACAAAAATTGTCTAAATATTTATATTTAAAAAAAAAAATTCTTCTTTTTGATACTTAAGAAAATGAAAAGTTTATTATTATGCATTTTTGACAAATAAGGAACATATAACTAATACTTATAAGGAACTTACAAGACATGCTGTATAAATACAAACTTGATTGATACAAGGGTATAAAAAAAATTTTTTAATGTTATACCGAATATCTTTATTATCCAGTGTGTTAATTTGAATTTAAAAGTAGTTATATTTATGAATAATGATAAATATAATTCATATCGTTTATTATATTTATTTATAATTATTACACTTATCATTCTAAAAAAATTTTTATCTCTTAATTTTTTTTTCTCCACTTGTATTAAGAATACAAATAATGCATATCTTGAAAGCAAGAAGTAATTATTCAACAGCTGAATATTTAGATATTCAACAAAACTATATCGTATTCAGCAAAATGAAATTCACAAGTATTTGGATAAACTAAATTTTCAGCATAGTAAATGAATAGGCTGAATATACTGTAAATCGACACTAACT
>NC_092204.1:40348262-40449931 GCF_043381705.1 Parasteatoda tepidariorum
GACTTTTGCCTTCTTCATTGATCGTCAAACTGAAATACGCACTATCTAAAATTATGCACCTCAGCCTATAGTCATTGAATTCAATTATGAAACTGCTATTAACACTCAACTATCTACTGGTAAGAAAATAATTCTTCAATGGATTCCCAGCTATTGTGTCTTATGTGGAAATAAAAACATATATAATCTCACAAAAAGGGCATCCTTCATGGACCCTCCTGTGTCACCCACTAACCTGAGAAATGCCGAACTCTAAATCAAGCAAAAAATTCAAAACCAGCGAGAAACCTCCAAGAGAGATCAAGTTGTTTTTAAATCTTGGGAGGGCCTTCTAACATCTTGTCTCCCAAAAACACTTCCTAGAACTATTGGAGTCTCATCCTTCCAATTTCTCACTGGACATGACTACCTTTAGTCACACATGCACTGTATTAAACTTACTGACTCTAATGATTAAATTTTATGCAAGGAACATGTAAACGTGAATGGCGAGCATCTATGGAACTGCTCCTCCCTCAATGATGCTTATAGTTCTTATTTCAAGACTATCTCAATTCCTGGAGATGCTTCTTATTTGTTAGTTATGATTTAATAATTAAAATGATTAATAATAATTATGATTTAATGATAGTGAAAGTAACTGCAAACTTTCAAAGACAAGTGCAACAAGGGGGTTTGTTGGCTATTTTTCCTTTCTCATATAAATCTTTGTATTGACAGCAATGACAAACTAAATAAAAAGAGTTAAAAATAAAAGTTTGAGAAATCCACTGTAGAGTTTGGGGAAAAAATAAAGAGTTGAGGAAAGAAAGAGCAAAAAGGGTATGGAGTCTTAATACATCAGGACACTAATTTACTTCAGGGGCAACAGGGTGGATTCTTTTGACTAAAAGGGCAGTAGGGTGCTGCGCCCTGTTTACCCTGCCTAGAATGAGCTCTGGTATAGTATTAAGGTAGCAAATTATGGTAATATAGTATGGTATTGAGGTATGGTACCGTGCCGAATGGTATGGCATGGTAATGTTTAAAAAATTAATCTAACTAAATGGAAAAACAAATTAAATTATTTACCCCCAGTGAGAGTGAATTAATAGGATTAGATAATTTAATAACAAATGTACCTGAATTACAGAAATTAATCGAAGAATCAGGTTATAATATTCAAACTATTAATAATGGTGTTAAAAACCTAAAAGGACTTCCAGATTCATATAAAGATATGATAATAATTTTTTTTAAAGCATTAAATAACACACATATTACAAAAGAAATATATAAATACTCCAATTTTAGAAATCAAGAAATAATTGATAAATTATTAGCCAGAGAACAGGAATATAAAAAAAATATTACAAAACAAGCATCTAAACACAATAATGAAAGAGGTATAGACGAAATAAACAAATTATTTAGTATGATGGTAATAGAAACAAAAGACAATAAGAAGATAATGAATAAAACTTTAAAAGATATAAAATTTCAAGATGATTTTAAACCTATATTTGAGAAGAAAGGCATTAATGAATATTCTAAAAATGAATTATTAGAAATGAAAACTAGTAAAAAAGGTCCCACATTTAAAGATATTGAAAAAATTCAAATATTTAATATCCCTAAAGGGAAAAATATTATAAATGGGAAAATAAAATAAGAGATCATTAATTTCTAAGAATATAATATATAGCTTTTACATAAGCCAATATTACTACCGATTATCTAAGTTTATTTTATAGTCTACATAAATAATTGCAGCAATCGGATCTGTCTAGGTTTTTCTGAAAGATACCTATTTTATGAAAATTTAGACATAATTTGTGAAAAAATCAATACAATAACATGGTAAAAATATAGATTTATCGTTTCTTAAGGGATACAAAAATAAAATTTTAAGAAAAAGTATTTTGTGAAATTATTGTTTTTCCTAAAGTTGAATTTGTGAAACTACCGTTTTATCTAAAATTGAATTTGTGAACGTACAGATAAACGGTAGTAAATTCGGCCTGGACAAACCCCTGAATTGTGATATTTATTTTCATACAACAAAATGTCAAGGTACGAGTATTTAATGCAATTTTATTTATAATCCTATTATGTATTAAATTTCTAAATTGAAAAAATATTGAGAATAAATAAATGAATCAAGTTATTTCAACCCAACAATCAGAAATCAACGAATTTCAAAGAAGAGTGCAATGTTTATACAGATCAGAGAACACTGCAACCAATGAGTTTGAAAGAATTATGATTAGGAACATGAATTCTCAATTTAAAGAACATGAGAATAAAATTTTAACTTTAGCTAAACTAGGTTTATTGAAAATATCTTATCTTAAATAAATGGATGACATTCGGTGTTCTGTCTGTTTAGAATTTAAACATCTCGATGAATTTTATAAGTACAAAAATCCTGATAGAAGATGTAAACAATGTAAAATCTATACAAATTGTAAGAGTTTGCTATGTGAATGTGGTAGATATTATACTAAAACGCATTATCAAAGACACTTGCAATCAAATTTACATAAAAAGGGAATAGGTGCTTAATAATTTTTTTTATAATAAATTGGTTGTCTTAAAATGGAAGAACGTTTTAATCAATATAGATTAAAAGATTTATATACTATCGATAAAAAACTAGGTATATTATATGTGAAGAGTTATACTAAACATGAGTTAATAGGAGAATATATAAAACAGAAAAAAGAAAGAGAAAATAAGAAAATTAATAAAATGTTTCCATTCGATCAGGATATAATTGCAGAACCAAAGAAAGGAAAAATTAAGAAGATTAAATGCAAACAATGTGGTGAATACATTAGAAAAAATCAAATGCTCTTACATAAATTAAATAAACTTAAACTACCAGAGTTATATAATATTGCTAAAGAACTAAAAATACAATACATTACAAGATATAAAAAAGCTGAGCTGAGCTGAGCGGTAAAAACCGCCATGCGTCAAAAACTTGACAACCCTGAGTAATAGGTATAGCAAATCCGATGAGAAGACGCAAATTTAGTATAATGATATGAACAATTTATATGGGCATTCATTATCTCAAAAATTACCTGTAAAACATTTCAAATGGATGACAGTTAATGAAATAGAAGCGCTGCTAAGCAGCTTCAGTTGTACAAATAGTTTTGATGGTGCTACTGGATTTGTCTTAGAGGTTGATTTATTATTTCCAAAAGAACTTCATAATAAGTTCAACTACCTTCCACTTGCACCACAGAATGCAATACCACCCGGTGGAAAAGTATCAAAGTTGCTATGTCACTTCTATGATAAAAATAATTATGTTGTACACTATAAAATATTAAAATTGCATACAGACTTAGGAATGAAAATTACTAAAATTCACAGAGGTATAAAATTTGCACAATCAGGCTTTATAGCTCCATATATTAAATTAAATACTGAACAAAGACAAAAGGCGAAAAATGATTTTGAAAAAGATTTTTAGAAATTAATGTCAAATTCAGTATTTTGAAAATCTATGCAATCAGTTAGAAAGCAACAGAATATTAAATTATATTGTGATGATAAGAAAGTTCAGAAAGCAATTAATAAGCCTAATTTTAAATTAAGAACTATATTCAGTGAATATTTAGTAGCTGTACATAATTATAAAACAACTGTAAAATTTGATAAACCAATTTATATTGGTCAAGCAGTACTTGATTTAAGCAAGACCCTAATGTATGATTTCTATTATAATGTTTTAAAAAATGAATTCAAAGATAATATAAAATTACTTTACATCGATACTGACGCATACATATTTGAACTAAAAAAATCATAATTACTACGAATTTATAAAAAACCATTCTGATTTATTTGATACAAGTGATTATCCTAAGTATAACCCACTTTACTCAGCTAAAAATAAAAAGGTTGTTGGAAAAATGAATTGAATGGTGAAAACATACTGGAATTTATTGGTTTAAGAAGTAAAATGTATGCTTATAGAACTGAAAATAAAATAGATTGAAAGGAATTAAAAAAGCTGTATTAAAAAAGGAAATTCATTTTGAAGATTATAAAAAAACACTCTTTGAGTGTAAGGAGTATTTTCATAAGCAGAACAGGAGTCATAAGCATGTTATCTACACTGAAGAATTAAATAAAAAGTCGGTAAGCTGGAAAGATGACGCATAATACCCAATTCAACTGAAACACTAGCTCATGGTCACATATGCAGTGTTAACTCTACCATAGAGTTCTAAGACCCTAAGTATCTACGAGTCCTAAATAAACTTAGTAACATACATTGTATTAAATTAATATTTTTTTTATCTATTAATCTGCTTCAAATAGCAGGCCCACTTTTTAACTAGGCTATGTTATATAAAACCCTCTACTTCAGACACCGCTGAACTGAATTCTCTAGGCCTGTCAGTGTTTATAACGTGCAGGGATGAAAGTACCAGTTAGCAAAAAAAGCTGAATTCTACATCAACGCAATCAAACATTATGAAATTAATAAATGTATGGAGCTTAAAAAGCTGAATTCAGAGTAAAAGATGAAAACTTTCATGCCTGAACGCTACAAACTTCTACTCGTGGCCTACTGGTTTATTAATCTACATGCATAAATAGTTAACTAATTTACAACGTGCAACGATTTCTAGAGCTGATATTATTCATCTTACTTCATTTGCCCACACATTCAATCTTTCTTTGATTTTGTCAAACATAAAATCAACTTTAACCTAGATAAAATCTTCTGGTTCCTACACCTCAGATTTTAAAATCCCTAGAAAAATTCACCCCAAATTCACTATGTTTGTATTCCACTTTATAACCTACCTGTATTACCCCAGCATATATAATTAACATAATAAAATTCAAATTATTAATCTATGTTTACTTACGTACAATCCTTAATTTTTCTCTGTTATTCTTGCTTAATTATTAATCTCTATAATTTCTTTATATTTGTGGTAATTAGGTTAAAAATATTAAATAAATTAATTCAATAAAAATTACACAGTATAATAATAATAAAAAATAAAAGAAATTATATTAAGTTACAAAGTAGAAAGATAGACAGGATTAGCGACAGCAGAATCTCAAAAAACGCGGTCAGCTAATCGAAATGAAAGTTTGTAAATTGACCTGTTGCCAGACTCTTGAAACTAAGGTTTGAACACAAGAGATGTTGCCATCTTATAGAAAAGTCATTTCCTTGAGGGAGAAGTTTTGCACTGCTATCTGGCGAGCAAAGTTCATCGCCATCTGGTGAGAAGGTGGTTCACCACAGTACTCCCCCCTCCCAAGTGGTGAAAGCACAGATGTCAGAGGTAACGAGGGTTAAAGCGAACATGCCTTCCAGAGCGTGTCATGGTCTGGGGTTGTATTACAGGGGCCTTGTCTCCTGGAGTAGGGTCCAGAGAATCACTGATGTCTACACTAGGGGTTGCTTTTTGTCCTGTCAACGTCTCGTCTGATGCTGTCGAGAAATATGGCTTAAGGCCGTTGGCACCGTTGCCAGCTTCAATCGACGTCTCAATGTTATTCTATGGGAGAACATAAATCACTTTTTCTCAATAATTTACAACCTGACAGCTCAATGTTTAATATTAATGTATAGATCTCATTTAAACAAACATAACTACTGTAAAAAATTATTTTAAAATTCTATTAATAATTTTTAAAACGAGTTTAAATGTGATTTTAGAGTAATTTTCAAGCGTTTTCCACAAAGTTACTTTTTTAGCTAAATTCACGAAATTTTTTTTAAAAAAAACATATAAATACGTAGTTTAAACGTAATTTAAACAATATGAAATTATACATTAGGAACTATTGCTAAAAAATGATTTTTTCCGGGGTATGAAACATTTTTCTACTCTGAAATCGTTCTTCAGTTCCTCCTTTTCTCTCCAGGAGGCTATCACTCAACCGTGAAGAAATCCCCCAGGCATGAAGAGGGGGACATAAGTGAATTTTCATGGTTGTCGTAAATAAACCTGCGATCTTTTTCGTAATGGTGGATTTCAATGGTCGCCAAGAAACAAACATTCACAAGAAGCATAGTCCCTGACAAGAAGTAATCATTTACTGAAATGAGTGATTCAGATCTTATTTTCCTTCACGGCCTAAGAATATCTTTTTCAAGATTGAAATAATGTTTAACTATAAACCGTGAGAGTAATTAACAAATAATTCACTCGTTTAAATAAATTGAACATTAAAGCCATTTTCAATTTTTGGGAAAAAGATCATTTCGTTTACAAAATTCTTCCTATATTTTTTTGAAAATTAGTAATTAAAAATAGTTTGTTCGGGGCAATTTTTTAATATCTCCTTTAAATTACTATCTAAATATTTAATAAAATACATCTTCACAATTTTTTTTCGAAAAGGTATTTAAAACATTATTCTAAATAAGAAAAATGAAGGAAAAAAATGTTACTGCTGTAAAGAGTTACCACCAATGAACTTAGGATGAAGTAGCTTTGAAGATACATAACTTATCATTTTTAATGTATAAATTTTTTTGTTGGAGGGGGGGGGGATAAAATAGAAAATCCGAAATAAAAGTATTAAATTTATTGTTAGTTATGAGTAATTTTATAATTATTACTTTAATCATTATTATTAATTCTATCAATGAAAGGAATTTTATTATTGATATTATTATTAATCATATTATTATTATTTGAAATTAAATTTTAAAATCAAACTAATAGAAAATTTGTTTGAAAGTCGTACATTTTCTTATTTAATTTCTTTTGTACTAGAACAAATAGTTCTGCTACGTTCAATATATTGCCCTATTTTTGCCTTAAGAAAATTAGTATCGTTTTACTTACATTGATATCTCCAAACACACTTTTGGCGTAAAGTTCCCGCATGACAACATAGTGCAACATTATAAATTAGTTTTCTATGTGCTTTATTATGCATTGTGCTTTTGGATCAGGCTATTGCATCTTTCAACGCTCATACGGTCCATATTATACTTAAAAAGGGGTGTCAATGTTCTAATAAAAAGAGTAAACAACTTTTTTACTTAGTATTCACTTTGAAATTAAAATTGTCATATTTCGTCACTATGTATAATTATTTGAAATTATAAGGCGTAGTTGTTGATAAAACTTATAACGATGCGTAATTTTCGTCCTTTTTAAGGTTTGTATGAATCCTGAATTATCTTAAACTCTTCCACTGATATTCTGATCTCAGAGCAAACATCGCCTACAACTATTTAGCTACACATTTATGCCTACTGCTTTCGTTTTGATCAAAACAAAACCAAATATCTGCTGCAAGTCACTATCCAAAGTGCAATATTATGAATTATTTCGACATATAAAGACATAATAGCTTTTAACTGCTAATAAAACGCATTCATTGTACTAAGAATCTGAATGTCAACTTAACTTATCGACATTAATACCAGTAAAATATACTTGAGACAAGATTTGACATCGCAGATAGCATACGAAACACAATGGGCTGGATAGATTTTATTGTTGCTCAACGTGTGCATTCTACAGAAAAGACAAATACTATCTTTATTTTTTTTTATTTCTGGAAAACATTTAACATAACGTAACGTAACGTCACAAAACGTAAGTGTCCCGTTTTACGTTACCTCAGTTTGAAGTTCCATGACATTTATTTATTTAAAGTGACATTTCCTTTTTATTTAATGAATTATGGTTGAGAAATAAGGTTCTAATTTAAATTTTTAAAATCAATCATTTTAATAATCCCAACATAAATTCCATTGACGAAATTGGCATTTATGTAAGCGTTTTTAAATTTTGATGCTTGATAATCTTTTCATTTTTATTAATTAATTGTTAATAGTTAATGATATCCTAATGATATTTATTTAAAATTTACAAATATGTATTAAATTTGTTTCTAGCAAGAGAGGAACAAGATTTTTTATCAAACAAGTTGAAAACAAAATTAAATTTTTTTTCTTCTGAAAATTATAATCGAACTAAAAACTTGTTTACTCAATGAAGTTTGATAGAAATTATGAGAGAGCTCTGTTTTGCAGTATCGTACAGTTAACTTAATTTTACGTTGCGCAATATTTTCTTTTATCACGAGCATATGGTTATTTTAAGAAACTTTTGATTTTAAATTTCTTATAGATTTTTTATTTTTTTGGCATTATTACGAGAAGTAATAAAAATTGTATTTGCTATAAAATATATAAATTTTAAGTATTTTGAGTCAATACGAATCTTAAAACTATTTCAGAGTTTAGGAGGTTTTATTATTAGCGACTCGAGTGAGCTCTCTAAAGAAATCCATCCAGAGGTCAATCCAAAGGTTGACCTCTCGGACAACCCTTGCTTCACACAAACGCTTTCTCCTATTCTTTTGTAAATAAGAGTAAAGATGTTTGGCTATTTCAGAAAGTGAATACTGGAGAGAAGGTGTAAAATAGCCCATTGTCGGCGAGAAGACCAAGCTATTAGCAGCAAGATGATTATGCACCTGTTGAAAAAATACTTTTGTGTAAGAGCAGCTGTTTTTGTGCAATACATTGCAGTTAAATCTACTCTTTTTCAGTCGAGAACCTAAAGGTAGTGGCTTTCGAAAGAGAAAAGCATGAAGATTTAGCTTTCTAGTTTCTTTTGTTTATGTATATGCTTTCTTCGCGTCGCTTGCTCACAAAAGACACTTTTTAAAGAAGTAGTGACGAGTCAGATTAGTTCAAGTCTTTTATTACTCTTGTCTTTAATTAAACCGCACAAATTAAAGACGTTCTTAAAAATATCGTGTCTATTATTAATTAATGATTTAAATACATTTGAAACGAAGTATTGCATTTCATCGGATTGGGGGACAATATTGTTTTTTTGTTATAGTACTCTCATCACTAGTAACCCAATACAAACCCTTTGTACTTTTGAAAACTTTTACTTGGAGAAAAAATGATAATTCAGATTTGAAAAAGCAGTTACTTTTTTTGAGAAAACATTATATCAAATTTTCCCCACCCAAAAGTTTTTATTGGCCATTTTTTAATTTCTCGGAAATTATCTTCAAAAACTTTTCAAACTTTTATAAATAATCTTTAATAGTGCTTTATTTACTTTTAAAATATTTTTTAATTACTTCGAATATTTTTTACTAGAGCATTTTTGATAAAATTTTTTAATTATATTTTAAGAATATTTTTATATTATATTTAGAATATTTTTTTATTATATCGCTAAAGGTTTTTGTTCCTTACAAGGCTCTAAAACACATTGCTCTCCCCCATTCTCCAATTATTTTTCTTTCATGCGATGTTTTTATATAAATTTCATTCAAATGTATATATGCTCTTAAAATCTTCTGTTTTTCTGTTGTTTTGTAAAATAATTCTGTTTTTTATAATCACACGCGTTTTATCTATTACGTTATCTTTACATAGAAAAAGAAATTGCAAAAGAAAGTAAGTCAACATGAACAAGGTATATTTATTTGATTTAGATTTTAATTTTGTTCGATTCCAAAATATCAATAAAGAATTATCTCGCACAGAATATAAATATTTGCAGAATAATACAATTAGCGAATAAAACAAAGATAGTATTTTTTCGACACACAGAGAACTATTGGGAGTAGAGAAATTATTATAATTGTTTTCTAATCACGCAAGTTTTAATTTTACTAAAGACAAAAATAGTATATTTGAAACTTATACCCATCTCTCTCCTATTTATAGTGTTAAAATTTTTCTATTCAAATTTTTATTTTGTAGAACGAAATTTACTTTGCATTGTTAAATTGTTATAAATATAAAATTTGCTTGAGGAAATAATTTTATTTTTTAAATGAATAAATAAAAAGTAATTTTTTGTGTTCTATGTAAGGCAGAAATATGCGGTAAATCAGTATGGTAAACAAACTTTTGATATGTAGATTTATATATGCATAGTATGCGTTATATAATAATAATGATCATGTGTATAAAGAATATTTCATTGATGTAGTAACAAAAATATTTTGAAAATTAAAATAGAATAATAAAATATTAAAAAGGAATTGTACTTACGTGTTATTATTTGAACTTATAGTAACTTATGTTAATTTAATTTTGAACTATCTTCCAATAGAGTTAGTAAAATAACAATTGGTCAATAATTATAAGAAAAAACAAAAGGAGATGATTTAGTCTTTAATCAGAGAAACTAAAAGATAAAACAGAAAAAGAAAATTTATTAGAAATTTTTAGTAAGGGGTAAGCGGATAGTGAGTCAATTCAAAATATTGACGTGTCAGTGTGGCCGAGAGGTCGGAGTCGTCCTGGAAAGACTGAGATTCAGGGTTCGATCCGCAGAACTGTAAGAAAATATAAAACTCTAAAATAAGCTTTTATTTATTATTTATGTTTCTTCTAGAAGTTTCTAGAATGTTCTAGCATATCGTTCCTGTCACTTCCTGTTATTATTCCTATAAAAGACTGGATGTCTCTAGCCGAGGTCCCAGTTACTTTGTTCACTGTACTTTGTAGGTGTTGAATAAAGCTCTCCAACTTTGTAGACTAAGTCCTAGTTATTCTACGTGACAATATTGTAATGATTTGATAAAGTTGTCGTCAAACACTAACATTACCAATGTAATTAAGAATGCAATTAAATATTTTATTTCGCCGTATAATAAGTCATGAAAATCCTTATCGTTTTAAATACTGACTTTTTAATTTCTATGAGTAGTCAATTAACACCATAGTAGCGCAAAATGATGCTCATGACAGGCAATATATGAAATCAAACGATTCCAAATCCATTATTTTTTGTGTACAATGTAAAAAAAATATTCATTTCGCATTTTTTTTTTGTCTCAATAAATGTTCTTAAGCATTCTATATAATCTCGCAATTATTGGACATCAGTCCTAAAAAAATTAAAATTTATTTTAAATTGAATTTTAAACTCTTCCTCACACAATTAAGCCAAACCAATTTTATAAACCCATGCAATCAATTCCCGTGTTTCTCTGTAAGATTGGCTTAACTTTTAATGTTTGAATAAATTAAACTATATGCGTAAATAAAAATGCATATTGAAACACCAGTTTCGGAATTACATAGAAGGAAGATCACATTTGGCCTTTTCATTGAGACCCTTTACTAAAATAAAACACAACGAACCAGCAGGAACGAAAAAAAAAGAAGAAAGAAAACCTGTTGTATACGCTTTCACGGTAGTCTAAATTTTGTATGTAGTTGCGATTTCGAGAAAGTAAAGTAGCGATAACTTGCCAAAGAAAAAAACCGGATTTGAATGGAGGGGGTGACCCTCAGGCCAATCGAAACCCTCACTATAATGATTCAATCCTCCCAGATTTCTGAGGAGTTTTAACCGTTTTACTGACCACCAGGGGCTAAGGTTTCCTCCACTCTTCCTCCCCATAGACAGTTCACTTCCTTTTTCAGGTGCCAACGGCCTTAAGGCGATCAATGCCAATTGTGCTTCTTTTGCCTTGTATAAGCACAGTGAAGTGTTTTGGGGTGCGCTCAAGTACTTGGTAGGGTCCATCATAGGGAGGTTGGAGAGACCTTTTAATTCCACCATTTCGCACCAGAACCTGACTGCAATCAGATAATGAACGGTGCACAAATGCTCCTGGTTCACAGTGGGCAGAACCTGGAGTCGGAGTCAGAGTTTGCAAAGCTTTTTTTTAGATGCTGTACAATCTTCTGGAAGCCCTATGGTTGTACCATAGACTAATTCTGAAGATGTACACTTCAAGTCTTCTTTAAAAGCAGAGCGGAGACCCAAGAGTACTATCGGTAGGGTTTCGGTCCATCGCTTGTTGCGGTGCCTCATCAAGGCTTGTTTTAGTGAGTGGTGGAAACGCTCGACCATTCCATTGTTGGCTGGGTGGTACGGAGAAGTGCGAATTTGTTGAGTGCCCAATATTTGAGCTAATGATGTGAAAAACGATGACTGAAATTGTTTTCCTTGGTCTGTAGTGATTCTTGAAGGCACACCAAATCGAGCAATCTAATGCTCAACAAAAGCTCGAAATACAGTTTCAGCTGTAATATCCGCCAGTGGTACTGCTTCTGTCCATCTGGTGTATCTGTTGATGCACGTAAACAAGTAACTGTTATCATTGGAGGGTGGCAGGGGTCCGACCAGGTCAAGGTGTATATGGTCGAACCTTGTTGAAGGTGCTATGAATGGCTGGAGTGTGTCGGGTGACTTTGGATCTCTGGCAGTCCAGGCAGCTTCTGGTCCATTCGACTATGTCTTTGGCAATAGCAGGCCAAACGTATCTGTCCATGACAAGTTTTTTGGTGCCTTTTTACACCAGGATGGGATAGGTTATGGAAAGCAAAGAAAATAGGTTTCCTGAACTGAACAGGGACATATGGTCTAACTTTCTGCTTGGTAGAGTCACAAATTATCTGCAGTCCATTCTTCAGATGTAATGACTGGATTTTTAGCGAGCACTTCTTAGCATTCAGAAAAGTTTGGAGTTCAGTGTCACTATAACAGTAGGAGATTTTTGCGGTTTTCCTCACCATGTAATGCAAATGCAGGTTAATTCCATCAAGAAGTTCTCCACGAAGGCTAGTTTGCCCAATTGCTTGATCCAGAAGTACTTGTCTTCTGGGTTGGGTTCAAAATTACAAGTCTTTTGAGTTGAACATTGCGATAGCTGTAAATTCAGAATTGAGTCAGCTGTTCAATGCCAGTTATAAAAATACCTTTTTGATTTTTTCATGTTGATCTAAATATTTTTTCTCTATGTTTATTTACTATAAAGATTTCCATTTTTTTAATATATTTTCTTAAAATTTATTTTCAATCAAGTCATATATTCAAGTGGTTTTACTATTTCTTTCCTGAAATAGGTACTGTTAGAATTCAACTGCTATATTATTTAAAATGTTTAAATTAATGCTTATTTAAAATTCTGCTGTCTTTCTTTAGTTATTGCAGGATTTGGAAATAATGGAATATAAAGACATAAAGGTACATATCGTATTCAACTCAAGCTTTTCAGAAATGGACCTAGATGTTAGGAAACACATTGATCGACTAAAGTATCTATCCGAAAATGAATCCGATGACTAAATGTCATCTGAAAGCTAAAGCCTGTATCTGATTATTAATCTGACTTCTGAAACTTTTATCTTTTTATACTTGTTTTAGTCATATTTTAAATTGTTTTAGTTTATTAGTATTCGCGATCGCAACACTCGAATACGCCATCTGGGGAGAGACCGGTTTCATGCCTTTAGCCCTTCTCCCCTCCCTCTCCTCCTCTTTTCAGTTGTATAGGAATGTACTACGATATTTTCCCCTTTCTTAATATTTTTCCTTTTTATTTAATAAAAATATTTTTTAAAATTTCCATGATACTTTTCTTTAGAACTATGTTTAATGTAGTTTTCAGTTCCATATAGTTTTTCAAGTTAAAAGATTTTAATCTATATGAAAATCAAGAGAGAAACTAATGTACTTCCTTCCTCTATGACTTTCCCCACGCTAATGGAGAAAGCATGTGAAGTGTTGCCATAGGAAAAGAGTTCTGCTCTACGCCACCTGCAGCCCATTTCGATCGCCAATTGTGTTTAGAGAAAGTTGTTTTTTATTTTATTGTTGTTATAATGAGTACAATTTGTATTTAACGCTTTCCCAGCCGAAGGAATTTCCTCTCTGTTAAAGCTAGCCACCTTGCATTTTTTAACAGCTAAAGCTAACTACTGCAAAACGGGGAGGTCTTTCAAATCTGCCACTCATTGATAGTTTACAAAACAAAGAGATTTCCCCAATCAGCTCGCAAAATAGAATAAGGGATGATTGGCTTATTGATAAATGTATTACATTTTACTAAGGATGAATTGTGATGTAACTATGAAAATTAATGTACACTCTATAACAAAAAAATCGTCGCACCAAAAAGGAGTTGTCTGGTTGAAACGAAAATTGGTGGACAGGAAGACAATGTACAGAACAGTAAATGATTAAAATTTCAGAACAATTGAATAATTTATTACTGAGTTATAGTAACAAGTTCAATAAGGTGTTGACCCACCTCTAGCCTGGATACAAGCTGCCACACGGCGTGGCATAGACCGATAAAGCTCCCGGATGGTTTCTTGCGGTATTTCCTGCCAAATTTGATCCAATTGTCGAACGAGGTCATCAACATTCCGTGCCAGATGCAATCGCCTTCCCATCATATCCCAGACATGATCAATGGGAGAGAGATCTGATGATCTGGCAGGCCAAGGAAGAGTTTGACAAGCTGGCAGACAGTTCATAGCAGCACGTGCCGTAAGTGGTCTGGAATTGTCCTGCTGAAAAACCAGCCCAGGGCGCTGCAAAAGGAACGGTAGCAAAACAGGTCTTAGGATGTCGTCGACGCATCGCTGTGCAGTAAGTGTACCTCTAATGACTGTCAAAGGAAATGGCACCCCAGACCATAATGCCTTGTTGATGGCCGGTGTGGCGTGCAATAGTGAAGGCAGGATCGCCTCTCTGCTCTGTGCGTCTCCAAACCGTCTTCGATGATCGTCAGGACACAGTTGGAAGCGGGATTCGTCGCTGAAGACTATACGTCCCCAGTCGGCATCATTCCAGCCAGGTCGAGCCATGCACCACTATAACCGAAATTTCAAAACAATCGGATGATTCCTTCTTGGTGCGTCGATTTTTTTGTTATAGAGTGTATATTAATTAATACAAAATATTGTTATAGAATATATTTTATTAATTGTTACTTATGTAACTAAATATATTTTATTAATTACCACATATATTATTAAATATATTTTATTAATTTTTACATACGCTATTCAGTATATTTTCTGCTGATATAAATAATTTTACTTCGAGCATTTATTGTGGATAATTTAAATTATTAAATATTGATTTCAATATGAAATATTTTTATATCCAGATTCTTTTTATCTGTAGATTTTAATGATTTTTTACTTAAAATCTTTTATTGATTTTCCTCTTAAATTTGGGATTACCTGTGAATTTAATTCGTTCTAGTAGAATTGATAACAAAAGCTTTATTTTTTGTTGCAACTTTAGCTTTTTTTATGCAGTAATCTTATTTAATAAAGTTCCTTTTATAATATAAAGCATATTAGGCAATACAAGTTCTAATAATTAAATTAATAATAATTAATACGAAAGATGATTAGTAATTTTAAAAATAATTAAACTTGAAATTTACAGAAATGAATTAAAAAAATAAGCATTAATTTTGTAGCTTCTAAATTTTACTTTTTTTGAAAATTTGCTCTAATGGTAAAAATTTGCTAAAATTTTTGCTTTAATATTTGAATTTTTTTCCAGTTTAATTGATTTTGACCGTTATAATATATAAATAGTTCAGCCATATATATAACAGACTTTATAATAAATTTAATTTGTGGTTTTTAAAAGTGTTTTCAAAATTTAATAGGGTTTCGGCATACTTTAATGTTTTTATTCTGCTTTGTCGCTGTCACAACCTTCACTGTTTTGCAAAAAGTTTTAAAGTTGGTGGCTGTGCAATTTGGTTTTGAATATGGTTTTGAACTTTTTACATTTGCAACTTGAGTATTGGTAGGATTAGTGGCAAACGTATCATATTTATTTCATTTTGTTATCAATCTTTCTTGAATGAATATACTATGTAAAAAAAATTAATAAAACTTTGGTATTAAAATCTAAGTATTCATAAATTAGGATTAGCATATTTTAAATTGTGATTAAAGCATTTAATGTTTTTAAAAAAAATCATTCATTTAAATCAATTAAATCATTTCATTTAAATCAATTGTCAATCAACTGTGATATTTTTGAAAAATCATTGATTCAATCCATTAAAGCCACTTGGTTAAAAAACTTTTTCTCAAATAGAGAAACTGGCAACACATTTGGTATATTATCAAATTCTATTATTTGGCCATTACACCATGGGTTCTCCAATATTTCTCTACCTAAAAGCAAGAAGATAGTCCAAATGTGAAGTAGTCATACCCTAGCCATTCATACAAAGAGATCATATAGGCGAGTCAACAATATAACACAAGTATTTAGTTCTTAATTTTTATCTCGGAAAAACAAAACATCACTGTCTACCATGATAATAGAATAACATAAAGCTTTTAATTGTAGATTATAATAAAATGAATTATTATTTTTTAAGTATTTATTTATGCAAGTTGGTATTTAACATAAAAAATTTAATTTAAATATCAATTAAGATTTCATAAATAACAGTTTTCTACACTTATACATTTGTGTTGCATGTGATACTTGTAGATTTTTGTATAACTTAGTACATGTTCTTTTGATATCATAATTTATGTTTACAAAGAACTAGAGATTTAATTGAAAGCCAAAATAATCCTAAAAATTAGATAAACTGCTATACAAATATTTTAAGAGCTTTTTATTATTAATAATCAAGCGACTCTGATGAATGTTATGTAAAATTGTTACATTATTATTTTTATAATATTGTATTTTAGACTGAACATTCCAAGAATTCTGATATATTGTTTCATATTTTTTTTAATATTGTTTTTCAAATATTATATATTTTAACAAAAAAACTTCTTATTTTATTTATCCTCTGTTTTTTTTTGTCAAGGGGCAATTTTCTATTTTCACTTGTAATAGTTATAAAGTTATAAATAAATTTTATCAATGAATAAATTATTTTTATTGCTTCAGTTTCTCCGCAGTTATCAATTCTTAAGCTATATTTATTTTATTCTTAATTTTTGTAGTGCTTTATTTTGTTATGTAATTTCAGGGGTTCTTCAAACTATAGGGCATTCCCTATAGGGGTTGGGGCATTTCATCAAAATTTAAATAGCATTATTAAAGAAAATTTATTTAAATTTGATGAAAAATTATCATACCCCTTGAAATGTACAGTGCACAGATAATAATAATAAAAAAACGGATTTTGACTTTATTGCTGTTATTTTTTATATAATGATTGATACTAGGACCCAATCTTAAGGCCTGTTTAGATGATCCAATTTCTAGGACAGAGATTGATTGATAATGATGGAAACTTGTTTTGCTTTGAGCTTGGATCGTGTAAACAACCATCCAAGAACTTGGTCCAACTTCTTGGACGATAGTAGAGCATGTTCTACTTTCCATCCAAGTTTTTTCTCCCTTAACCAATCAGCGTCTTTGTGGTTTTGTAGGTTTTGTGACATCAACAAGCAGGCAGCAAATTACGTCGTTTTGATGTTGTCTGTTTTCATATATTTTAGTCCAAATAAATTGATCTGTTGCGGTTTATTTGTGTTATTATGATTTGTTGAATTTATTTAGTAATTTTAAACTTATGTAAGTATTATTTTATAATGTTGAATATGAACAATGCGCATGCGCAAGTTTTTCTTTCAACGAATCAGTGACATTCAAGAACTTGGATAGTGTCAACGAATTATCCAATTTCTTGGACAGAGAAATCCGTCCAATTTCTCGGATTCAAGAAATTGGACCGTGTAAACAGGCCTTTAATGGTCAAAGGGGTGACCTCAAATAAGCTAATCAATAAGTGCAGGCAATATTTTAGTTACGAAATCTGAAACAAAAGCGTATTTTCTCTGAAAACATGTTTCCCCCCCCCTACGGATTCGGATTTCTGACCCCCAAAATATGGTCCTCACAGTTTGATCACACGAGCACTCCAAAGTTTCGATCCCTTAATGTTATTTTACTTTTTGCGTATTTCAATGCATCTCGAAAACTTTTTAAGCGAATTGAGAAATATTTGCACACACTTATAAAATTCATTTATCCAAAGATAATTCCACGTAAAAATTAATTCTACGCAAAATTTTAATAAATGTTTATTATTTTATTTAAGAATGGGGAAAAAATTTTGCAATTTTTTACATCATTTTAAAGAATATAATTTATAATGCCAAAATACAAGATCTGAGCAAAATTGGTTAAATAGTTCCTAAGAAATTGAATTTCAAAAAATTCGGACATTTAAAATTCGTTTTCTCAGGAACTATTAAAACAATTTTGCTCAAATTTTGCATTTTGCCGTGTAAAATTACATACTTTAAAATGATGTAACAAATTATCTGCTTTACTATGCAAGATTCATTTTTGACTATTATTTGAGTAATAAATATTTACTAAAATTTATTTTTTGCACTGAATTATATTTCGATAAACGAATTTTATAACTATGGGCAAAAGTTTTCCAATTCGCTCAAAAAGCTCTCGAGGTATGACGAAATACGAAAAAAGTAAAACTAGCATACAAAGGGGTCCAAACTTTGAATCATTCTCCTGACCAAACTATGGGGACCATGTTCCCCAGATTGTGGTTACCCGCTTATATTTTGGGGTCAAGATTCCAAATACGCTGGAAAAAGAAATCTGCTTATTCAGAGAAAGTACGATTTTGTGTCTGATTTCGTAGCTTAAAATATCGTCTGAACTTATTAATTAGCATATTTGAAGGGCACCCCCTCCCCATTATGATTGAGTTCTAGAACTTGATGATCTGATCATTAGATCAAAAGTTTTTCAGAATTGTCTGTTTTTTTTTTACCGTATTGTACAGAGCACACAATTAGAAAAAATATAACATCTTAATATTGTCTTAAGTATCAAATTTTGATGTACTAAGATGAGATTTTAATGGCTCTGGGATCTATGCTTAAATATGCTAATTAATTAGTGCTGATGATGGAAGTATAAGTAGTAGGTTCTCCTCAGTTATATTAAATTTTTTGTTCAATTGTTAAAATTTAAATGAGTTTATTTAAATAAATTTAATAGTATTGAAAATTCGAAAATTGTGTCTTTCTTTTGAAGTATGCAAATAATCTCTCTTGAATTCAATAATCTTCATATTTCCAAGAACTTTGCATAAGAAAATTGACCAGTTTGTATAAATCATCTGCTAATTCGAATCACTTCTTATAAAGAATACAAAACAGTTAATAAAGATAGTAATATAGAAAAAAAATTATATCATTCATGAAGAATGCCTTAATGTTGAAGGTAAACGTAATTAAATGTTTCCTTATGAAAAATTCTGCTAAGAAAGAAAAATAGCAATATTTTAACTAACAAAAACAACGTAAGTTGTTTTGTTTAACTTACAAAAACAACTTAAATTCGTAGAGTTTTGTTTTTAACTATGTCTTATGCCTTAAAATTTTGCATAAAATTTCATTTGAAGCAATTATAAAAAATGATTAAGCAACTTTTTATTAAATTAATTTAGTTTTAGCTTATGGATGATGTATTTATGTGAAATTTATATGTAATGTTGAATAAAATTCCTTTGTGTCATATATAATTATGGAAATAATTTGTTTTGTTTGTAAACCCATAAAGTTAGAATTTAAAAGTTTTTATTCTCTAATTTCTATTCTATAGTTTTTAAACATCGCATTAAGAGCTTCATCTGAATAAAATAATTTTAATCATTTCGTATAACATTTGCTTTGTTTTTTCGTCATAAAAATATGATTTAAATATTGTTAAAATCCTTTAATGGCATTTTAAAAGTATTGCTAAGAGTTAAAGTGACAGCTAATAATTTTACCCATTTTCCCGGTGGAACTACGTTTATGAATTATTAAACACCAAGCAGGATCAGTGATCCAAATCACTTGATTCGAATCAGTGATCCAAATAACTTTTTACAAATCAGTTTATTCAAATCAGTCCCCAAAATATTTGATTCAAATAGTGATTTAAATCAGTAGATTTAAATAAAGTATGTAATCATGATTAATGATTTGAATCACTCCGTTTATCCAAAACACTTGAATAAAATTACTTGATTCGAATCACTGATTTGAATAACCTGATTCTATTTACTGATTTGAATAGTGATATGAATCAAATTATTCGAATAGTGATTTGCTTGATTCGAATCAATGATCCGAGTAATTTCTTATTATTTCTTAATTCTTCAAATCAGATGTCCGAATTGATTGATTCAAATCTAGTGAGTCGGACAATTGATTCAATTAATTTGAATCACTCGATTCGTATCTTTTGATTTAAATCCCTTGATTCGAATCACTTGATTCGTTTCAGTGATACGTATGAGTATTTTATATCGTTAGATTCGAATATGAATTACTGTTATCTTTTGATTTAAATCCCTTGATTCGAATCACTTGATTCGTTTCAGTGATACGTATGAGTATTTTATATCTCTTGATTCGAATATGAATTACTGTTTTCGAATCACATAATTTAAATAATCACATGGTTCAAATTAAGTGATTCGTATCACTGAATCGACTCAAGGGAATCAAATTACTTATTTGAATTAAGCATTTGGATCGTTGATGCATATCTAGTCATTCTAACCGATTCGAATCAATTTTTTTTAAAATCTCCAATACGAATCAAGTGATTTAAATTACTATTCGGATCGAACCATGATATTCACAATCTTTTCATTGGAATTACTGATTTGAATCATGCAATTCCAATCGTTAATTCTAATAAAGGGATTCTAATTACTGATTCGAATAAAATGATTCTATTCGAATATTTTTTTTAAAATCACTGTTGAAATCCAATTATGTTTTATTTGCAGCATTTAGAAACGCATTTCATCTACTTCTCTACAAAGTCATCCGAATTTTTTTAAGAATTTTTTCATCTTTCTTTCCTAATAACACATTTCATAATTGAAGAAAATAATTACTAGTTTTTTCTTTTAGTAGCTTGAACGAGTACGTGAACCCAAAAAGAAGGATTTACTGAATGAATTTTGATAAAAAACGGATTTCTAGAAGATATTTCTATTACCGATATTTAGACTCCATTAATAATTTAAAATTTAAGGTAAAACAAAAAGCGATTTCATAAAACCTTAGAGTAAACTATGAAGTTTCAAACTCTAAAAGAATTTTTTCAAAATATCAAAATGCAAAAAAGTTATTAGTAAATGAAGCTCCCATAGAAAAAGCATTAGCAACTGGCATTGAGAGGGTAGGTATTGCGTCCTCTTAACAAAGCAGCAGCGTTGGGCTATCATTCGATTCTCTACACCAGTGTTTCTCAAACTTATGACTTTTGTGTACCCTTTCTAAATTTTTCGTAACGCTGTGTGCCACTAATAAAAAATTGCAGAAAAGTTAAAAATCACAACTGGCTGTTGACACTAATAATTATTAACTGCTAACTCTGCAAAAAAATAGCCAATAGAAAAATACGTAATCGTCAATTTTCAGGGCTAGCTTTGTTTTTAAATAAAATTTTGTGAAATTTTCGTTTGTTGCAAGATATTTCGCATAAGAACACGCACCCCCGCTAAACTGTTCCCGTACCCCTGGGGGTGCGCGTACCACACTTTGGGAAACACTGCTCTACACTAATCTGCTGCTCGCTCTCTATACCAATAAGGTTGTTGTTCTAGCCAGCGTTTGTCCCGCAGCAAACTGATCGGAAATACACGGTTCCCAGCAGAACATCGAAGTCAAGCATTACTAGTAGCGGTCCGTAAGCGGGTGGGTGACCACTTTGATAAGCCTGTGTAGGGACAGAGGGTGCATTGTATATGTCCTAGTTAAACTGTTCTATCGTAAAGTGCTCGACTTCACGCGTGCAGGTCGTCGGGCTACTAAAGTAAGGGAGTCATGCCCTCAGCAGAGGATCAAAATTGCGATGGCATGTCTTCGGATCATCCTCAGGGATGTTTCCAGGACCGTCAGCAACAGCTCATTGTGCAGCTCTAGTGCGGCGTAAATAAAGTACCCACCTACCTATCTAGCCAACGTTTCGCGTGAGTGAAGAGTAGAGAGAAAAGATTTCTAAATCATGATTTGAGGGCAAGCGGAGCGTCCTCAAAATATTTTGAGATTTGAGGGCACCCATATGTTTATGGAAAATATTAATTTATAAGTGCAACAAAGATGATACCAGGTGAAGAACCTCATCTTTATCGAACTTGATTTCATCACTGAGCAGTTCTGAAATATAACTTGAATTGGATATTCTGCATTTCAACACTTGTAAAATGAATGAGTTCATGACTGTTAAAATGTGTTTATTTTTTGCTGAAATTAAACGAGTATGGTTTTTCATCTTTTTGCGCTTTCTTTTCGTTTGTATTCTTTGTGAGATTATACTATTGGTTAAAAAAATAAAAATCGTATTTTAGATTTTTCTTTTTATACTTTACGGCATATAAAGAACGATCTGAGACATTTGAGGGCACATGTTAAATTTTGGGGATATTTTCTGTCTGCAAAGAGTTTAAAATTCTTTTTAAGGACAGTCAAGGAATTTCGAGGGCTGCCCTCAAGATTTGAGTACGTCTCACCTTACTGAAGAGGTAAAAATCAGCTGAATCAGGAGGAGAGACGAAGGTTTTCTTCATTTGCCCTCTGAATAAAATGATTGTTTTCCAATAGCTTTTTACACTGCAAAGGAGTTTCAGATATTTTTTATCCCCTTCATAATATTAATGAATATTTTGAATTGTTTTTCGTGATAAGAGCTTCTGAAGAAGAACAAGTTTTTCTCACCGCTGTCAAGATGAAAATGACTGGTAAACAAACTTGAGCTTTACATATTGCTTTTTAATAATTATATTTCCTTTATTAAGATAAAGAGAAAGGTTTTTCTTTTAAATATAAAGTCTAAACAGTGATAATCTTGTTCTTGTTATACTCCTCGAGATTACGATGTCAAATTGTCATGTAATTATTTTGAAGTATGGGAGGGGAATTCTAAGGATATTGAAACTAAGAAACGTTTTACTTATGGGAGTTAATTTCCCCTCGTATTAAATAATATAAATATTTCGAAAATGATACCTCATTTATTTATGCTGAAAATGCTAATTCATTCTGAAACTAACTGAGAAAATTTAAAACGAAGAATGTTGTATAAAATCACAGTATTGGGAGTACAAATTAGTTCGGTCCGTTTTTTTGTAGTCAGAAATGCATTTATTTCAGAACAAAATAAATGAACAGATTAATCAAAGTATTGTCTATCGCTGGCTACTACTTTTTCCCACCTCTCAGGCATTTTTCGAATTCCATCTCGAAAAAATGTCTCGTCTTTTGAGGCGATCCAAGTTAGGAGCCAATTTTTGATTTCTGTGAAAGAAGTGAACTGGTGACCTGCAAAATCATGCTGCATCCGTCGGAACAACCAGAAGGAGCAATGTCCAGTGAATACAGCGGGTGCGGTAAAATATCACACTTAAGCGTTTCCAAATAATTTTTACGACATTTGAGACATCAGATCGACCGTTATTATGCAGAAGAATAGCTTTGTCATGTTTTTGCTCGTATTCCGCCCTTTTTTCTCGTAATGCACGGCTCAAATGAATCAATTGTAGCCTATACCGATCGCCTGTAATGGAATCACCAGGTTGTAGCAGCTCATAGTATGCAAAACTATTCACCATTTATCATTCACCATTCTTTATTCACCATTCACCATTCTCGAAAGGTCGAAACCATACCCTGCATGATTTATCAGTTGGAGCATTGTCAACATAAACTTCTACAAGCATTCGATGCGCTTCAGCTGCACTTTTCTTCCAATTAAAGTAGAAACATAAAACCTCCCACAAATGGTGCTTCATTACCGCAAAATTTGCCATATTCAACAAAGTGAAAAACAGGGTTTTTGTATGAAACTCAAGGCGATATAAACTGAAAATTATTGTCAGATGTTTAATCTCTCTGAAACCGCCGAAACCAGCTGTCACTATATAACATTCATAACAGCAGAGCCATTTTTTAAAAACGGACCGAACTAATTTGTACACCCAATATTAGCAATCGAAAACTTTTTGAACTATTTTAAATTTCATTATATTAAAAACCAAAATCAAGATTTTGAAATAAACCATTTGAATATTTCTTAAAAAATAAAACTTATTGAAAAAACTTTTTTTTAAATCAATAATAATGAAAAGAAGAGTTTGTTTGTGTGTGTATCTCTCTCTTCTTATAACTCCAGAACCGTCTGAGCTATCGTCTTGAAATTCGGATAACAACTGCAAGGAGCAATTTTAACCCTCGATACCGAAATTTATTTGAAATTTTCAATTGGTTTGTTCGGTAAAGCCGTTTGAAAATTCGTTTAGCATTAACGATTTTTTGAAATTAAAATTCGGACGATTTTTTTCCAAACATTAAGATAAGATCAGTAGTGTTTGCCAACTTACAGCTCTGTTTGATAAAAAAAGGAGTCTCACTTACTTTACTTCTCTTACTCTAATGTTAATTTATTTTTATTCGCTATGTCATAAATTCAATAATCAACGTTTGCCGTGGTAGCATGGAGGATTACGTCGCTAACTTAGTATTCCTAAAGTCATCTGGAACCACGTATTTTATTTTATTTTATAGCCGGCGTTGAAAAGCCGACCCAATTCAAAATTTATAGCTATCAATGTTCTACTCCACACCCTTGTAATTTTAAACACAACCCAGAAGACAAAGAACTCCTTGATTAAGCATTGGAGAAAACTAGCTTTCGCGCAGGATTTTTTGATGGAGCATTTGCTTTACATGGCAAGGAAAACCTCCCATGGTGAGGTCGACGGCAAGGGGATTCTAACCCATGATCCGTCTATTGCTGAAGATATTTTACGTCAGCACTGTAGTCGGTGCAATCCGGGAGCAAAATTCGTATCAATCAGCCACCTCTGGGATTCGAACCTGGGTCATCGCATTGGGATGCGACGAATGCTTTATCCCCTGAGACGCCGTGGCTCAAAACAGTGTGTTTATATTATTCATAATAATTCGTTTAAAACGTGTTTAGTAGACCTCCTTAACTTACTTCGTACGTTAGAAAAAAATCGTCATATTATCATTGACACCAGTGATGCTACATTGATGTCGGTAATACATATTAATTGAAATAAAAAAACAAACTATGTACTACAAAGCAAAGTTAATGAAGAAAATATACTTGTTTGTTTTGGGGAACCGAATAATCATCCAAAGTTTTTATTCAAGCAATGTTGGCAGTAAGTCGATTATAATTTGACATGAAAAAAAAAGTAAGTCCAGTTGTGTCACTTATTCTGTATTCCTAAGTTTAATTTTTTTTTTAAGTACAGTTCGTTAATTTGTAAGTAACCAAGTAATCTTTTTTTTTTTTTAATATCGAAAATTAAGTAAAAAATAATGATGAACTAGGAACAATCACGTGAGTTGGTGAAAAGAGCGAACAGGGGGGAAGCCTCCTAAAAATGCTTAATTTAATTCTTTTGGGAAAAGTATGATACCGAAAGATTACGAATATTTCAACATTTTGAAAATAGTTTCAAATTTCGAGTTCTAATCGGATTTGCATTAGAAGATTCTTAACGTTTTGATACCAACATTGTCTAAATTAAGTAAACGGAATGGTTTAAAAGTTTTTAATTTGCTCAAGCTTTAAGTTGTTATCCAAAACCTTATTTTTTTTCGAATAAAGTGAAAAATTCGTGTATTTTTGTTAGATGTTTCATGCAAAATAAACTGTTAATCAATTTGTTCAAATAATGTCAGCTTTTTGTCACTTAAGTGTTTGGTACTTGCATAAATAAATTACTTTCTCAACTCATTTGACAAATCATTTTATGGGGCAGATAATTGATTAAACTTCAGAAATTAATTTGGCGTCAAACATGGGGTTGTAGCATTTACGCTCCATGATTGATTACTTAGAGACGAAAATGTATAGACTTACATGGCTTCGAAATCTGTTAACAGTAGTAGTTTATAATATCCTTTATTGGGATAATGGAGAAGATTACTAATTTAATGTAATTTCTCTTTTTTGTTTATTTGCTTAATTTGTTATAAACGGATTGCTTGTTCTTTTAATAAAACCGTATTTTAAAATACATAAATTTTGCGCAGAGAAATTAAATTAATAAGCAAGCATTTTTGGTGTACATAAAATTAAAATTATTTCATAGTTCATTGTATTATTAAAAAAAAATGTATTTATATCATATACACTTTTCGAAATTATGCAACGCTTGAACCATAATAAAGTTCAAATTTTCAACAACTTTAATATGGTGGTGTGTTGAACCACACTATTGTGTGATTACCTGATAGTATGGCACAGCTTGGACGGAAACATGATTAAGATTGTAGTGAAATCTCAAGCTATGGTTCAAAGTTGAATCGATTTTCTGAGAGTGTAGAGTAGAGGTCATAGAGTTGGTCATACATGTGATCACAAGGGGTCGCGTGCCGTATCGATTTATGAAAACCTACTAATATATAAGGGGCAACACGGATGTGTTAGTCAGACATGTGATCATAAGACGTTTTTTTTAAAAATATATATCCGTCGCTGAACAGCAGACCCAATATCGGGTTTACGACAACTAATGTTCAACTAAGTAGCCTTTTAATTTTGAACCAATCCAGAAGACAAGGAAACTCCTGGATCAGTACCCCCAGAAGTTTTGATTTGTTATGGGAACATGGAGGACATTGTGACACGACAGACTTAACATGCATCAGTCACCATTTACTACCGGCCGGAGGGGATCGAACCCTACGAACTCTTGGACATGGGCCCAGTGCCCTACTTACCTGGCTATCCCGGCCTATAAGACGTTTTTGGACCTACCAATTTGAAAAATCCTACTTATATATAAAGGGCCACATGGATGCGTTGGTCAAACATGTAATCACAAGAGGTCTTCTGCCGTATCTATTTGTGAAATCCTACTAATGTATAAAAGACTAGATGGATGTGTTGGTTAAACATGTGATTACAAGAGGTTTTCGGTCACATCAATTTGTGAAATCCTATTAATGTATAAAAGGCTAAATGGATGGGCTTGTAAAACAGCTAAAGTTGAGCGTATAATTTTATAAAGAATTTTTCTTATTTCATTTGAGGCATCATTTAATTTAGTCAAATAAAATTTTACCAATCAGCTAAAATGAAAAATTGAGTTTGGTTGGGGAAGCTTAGTGCACTCATACAGAGTTTAAATGTTAAATGACAGCGATAAGGGACATTGCTTATATCTACTATGTGTGTATGATGCATTCATATTTTCTTTAATTTACTGTAGTTTACATAGTTTAAAAACGTAAAATTTAAATTTTTAATTCCTTTATTTTTAAAAATCATAAAAATATTTGAAATTAATCTTTAATTTCTTCTCAATTCTAAATGTATCAAAGAACTCAAAAATAGGTTATCTGTAGACAGGCAATAATAGGAAGTATGTAAATATTTTTAGCTTTTTCTGCTTTTTTTATATTTCACCTATTTCTCCATATATCTATAATTTTTTGTAACAATAGCTGAAGATTTTTCGGTTTTAATAAATTATACGCATCTTATTACTAATTAGAATTTTTGGAGGTAAATGAATCGTTTAAAATGTTTTCTGAAAGCGCATTATTTCTGAACATTGTATATTTCTCAAATAAATGTTTAAGAATAAGCCTCAGCACAATTTACACAGTTCGCTATACTCAAAGAAAAGTCTGTTGCACTTCAATCTCCGTACTTTTAACCAAGATACGGTGCAAATTTGCTTTAACTTCTATAAAATATTAATATATTTCCCATCAAATTGAATAATAGAATCGTGCAATTTAGATTAAGTGAGGGTGATAATATGACTCAGTACCATATATAGGGTGCAACAAACTTGAATGATATTACGTTCAAAAAAGTTATATGCATCTGAGCTTGGCAATGCTTAAACCCTTTGAAGTTTGTATAAAATCTCGATTCTGTAATAACTTAAATTAAAATATTCATTAACTTAATTTTTGGAATTTTTTGACCCCGAATTTGTACAAGCATTACACGGCAGTTTTTAAAGTGGATGAAACAAAATATTTTGCTAAAAAAATTTAATTGACAATGCTTTGGTCAAAAGATGAGAGTTGTATACATATATTTAAAAGAATCAGTTTTTACGTTTTTACACAGTCATAAAAATATAAATCTAAAATTTAACATGTTATAAAATAATAGCCGAAGTTGGTTTTTTATTACCTTATCCTTAAATATTAAGAATAATTTTTATTAAGTAATATAAATGGTTTTCAATGTCATAAATAAATAATTTCTTTGTCAGAATTTCCTCAGCGTTTTGTGTTTGTCATATTTGCATTTATTCTTTTACTGTTTATTATTTATTTCAATGTTTTTTTTTAAAATTTACGAATTAGGATCTTAGTTTATTTCAAACTTGGATTAAAACTTTATTATTTCCTCCTTTCGACTTGAGCAAATAAAAAATTTACTTTACACTCCATCGAACATAATGGTCATCGTCCGACTGATACACCTATGTAGCTGCCAACAAAACCTCACGTTTGAATCTTTCCATTCGAAAGGATCATTTGCATTTCCCACACTCCCTTTTTTCATTGTAATTCTGGTTTTTTATACCAGATGTCGCTGTAAACGGGATCGATACTGGAGAGAGCGATGCTACTATCCAGGATGAAGAAGATGAGGAGAGAGCATCATCTTCACCTAGGATAACCGTGAGGAATAGACTGCTGCTCATCCCACCAATCCGTTGATCATTCCTTATGGTCATGCATACCACCACGTGGACTGGGTAGTTGTCTAAAGGTGTGGGGTTCGCTCGGGATGCTTGTACCCCTATCTTGTGCTAGGTTTGTCCCCTTCATGCTTCTTTTGGGTCTCGTGGTACTTGTTTTCCTGGTTGGGGATAATGAAGCTAGCGAGACTGTTGGAAGCATGCGGCTGAGGACGGCGGTGCTTGCCCGAAGAATGACACGAGTGGCCCGTGCCCTCAGGATAGGTTCGCGAAGGAAGAAGCGCGATGGTAAGTGCCATTTACTTTTATTAGAATTCAACTTTTATCGATGAAAAAATTATTTTTTTTATTAATTCTTGATTTTTAATGTATTTTATTAGTAATATTTCTTTCAGCTGATATATCGGAGAAAACTATGCCTCATATTTACGGTGTTTAGTTTTAGGTAAAGTTTTATTCATTTTCAGGTATTTTATATAAAAATATTCTTTTTAATTAAAAAAGAAATATTTTATGAAGACATTTAAATTTATATAGTTTTTTTGGTGTTCTTGGTTAAAAAAAAAGCATTGTTTTAAACAGTTTCTATTTTCAGAATTTGTTTTTTTATGTAAATTCGTAATTTGTTTTAATACTACTACGATGTGTTTCGAAGAAAAGTTTTTTTTTTAGTATAAACACTCAGAGATATAAAACGAAGAAGGCACAATATTTTTAAAATTGTAGAAAAAATCTTTATAAAATGTGCACTTTGAGGACTAAGCGTCTATTATAACATTCGATGTAATAATGAATTATTTTGCTATTTATACTTAGTAAAGCAAAAAATATCCCGAACCAGTTATATTATTAAATTTAAAACAGTACTGTCATAAAGTAGATAGATACAGCATCATATTTAATAATTCCATATCTTTATTTTTTTGATCGATTCCGATTAAAAATAAGCAATTTCCCGTTTTTACAAAAATTTTTATTTTCCTACTTTTTTTTTTTACAAATTTTTAAGTATTTTAAAAAACAAAATATATTTGAACTATAATAATTTGTAAAGTTCTTGAATTGAATTTTAATTTATTTCAGAGCTAAAATTTTACTCGCAAGAAAAACAATTTTAAAATAGTTATTTCCTTAAATTTTTTCCATAACACTGAAAAAAAAATTAACTATATGAGAAATTTTGCCTCTTTCCGAAAGAAACTGAAAACTATAGCTAGTTTTGCAACCAAATATCTCATGTACTATAAAGGGACATAAGTTTTTATTTGTTTTGACAAAAAACAGTCTACAAATTCTAATACACCTACATCATGTTTTGTTAATAAGCGAAACAGAAATGCTCTAATATTTGTACCGCAAATCTAACTGCTTTGTTTCGTTAACTCTAATTTTTTACATTATTCGCATCACATACTTTATTTACTTTTGCAACGCTATCTTTATGTATATATAGTTTTTCAGTATCAGTATGGTAAACTTACTAACAAACACAAATATTTACGTACTTTTATCGCGAATCTATTAGTTTGTTTTGCTTGCACACAAACGACACTGTAAAAAATTCCGGTGAAAAGTAACGGCACTCTGGGTGCTAGTACCGTTTACCGTAAAATTCATTTTTACCATAAAGTTTTACAGAATTAAAAAAATCTGATACATGTTATTTTTGAAGTAATATTTGCATAGCATTAGTATTTAAGTAAATATTACTGTAAAAAAAAATTTACGGTTAATATGAATTTAACAATAAAATGGATTTTACCGATGCTGCACTGAGGGCGCCAGTACATTTTACTTTAATTTTATCTAGAATATATTACAGTGTACAAATTTTCTCATACCTGTTAAACAAATTTATTTGATTGAAAAAAAACGTTAAAACCAAAAATCCCACGGAGGGAAAAAAATGGTTAAATTACTGTACTGCATGGTACAGACATTTCTGATACCTCATCCCCCCATAATTCTAGTTAATTAAAACAAAACTTACTTTATTTAATTCTTTCTTTCTTAATATATACAGTTTAACGAAAATTATAGTTAACCGGAATTACCGAACCGGTATTAACACGTATTTTGTAAAATATGTAATTTTTATGACATGTTCTAAAGTATCACGGTAAAATGACCCAATTTTATCACATGTTACAAAACCATTTTTTTTATTGTTAATTTTGCGAAAACTATTACCAAAGCGCTTTGGTGAAAATTAATGAGCTTTTTGGTGTTCCTATAGTGCGAGAAACATGGTAAATTTTATATATTCTGGTAGTTTCTACCATACTTTTTTCTTTGTGCAATCTGAAAATGCTGATCGTTATCATTTTCCATGTTGAATTTTTTTCATTATTTTTAAAAAAGGTTGCATTTATTATTTTTGAAACTGTTTTGCATTTGATTCAATTGAAAACTAAAATTGCAAGAAATTGAAAACTAAATTTATGAAACTTAATACTTCTATTCTAAACAACATATTTTTATTTATTTATTTACTTATTATTATTATTTTACAAATTTTCAGAGTAATTATTGACTAGTTCCTAATTAAATGTAAATAAAAAAAGGAATAATAAAATTGGATAGAAATAAAATGATTGTAAATTAAAAAAATCAAAAAATGTTTCCTCAAATGACTTGATTTTATTTAAAAAAATATCTATTTGCTATATTTTTACCTTTCATATCTGTTTTCATCTCATTACTATTACATATAATGTAATAATTATTTAAGTATTTAAAGTACTCGGTGCAACAGTTGATATAAAAATACCATGTTCTGAATAAACGAACGTTCTTTCCAAACGTGGCCAACTGTTTCTTAGTTTTGTTTTCAGAAATGCATATTAAAAAATCTACAACTTTTCATTGGATAACCGCAAAATATACAAAAAATTGTTATTGCCCATGTAGACACCGTGAAAATTTTCACCCGAAACGCTATCCTGAATTTATTCTTATCACCACACATTTAATAAAAAATACAAAACTAAAATGTAGATTAAACCGAATAAATTATTTTTATGCCATGCTCAAAGGTATCATGATAAAATTTCCAAATTTTACCACAATAACCAAATTTTACAACAATTACCAAATTTTATCACAGACTATAAAACTATATTTTGCTGTTAATTTTACCGAAATTATTATCAAAGCGCTTTGGTATTTAACCGAATAAATTTTTTTTGCCATGCTCTAAGGTATCATGATACAATTTCCAAATTTTACCACAATTACTAAATTTTATCACACATTATAAAACCATATTTTGTTGTTAATTTTATCAAAATTATTACCAAGGCGCTTCTGTAAAAATTATCGAACATTTTGGGGTTTACCATAGAGCTAGAAACACGGTAAATTTTATTATATTCTTAAACCATATTTTTTCTTAGTGTAAAAATCTTTAGTTTCATTATCGTTAAATCAATAGTTTCGTTAATAAGTTTAAGTAAGTTTCCTAATCGTTTGATATATAGTAAATTGTTAAACCGATAGTTAGTTTCAAAATCGTAAAATGATTTTAAGACTAAAATTGCAAGAAAAATCCGCTAAAAGCGAATTTTGAATTTGATAATGAGGTAATGTAGTTATTGTAGAAAAGAAAGAAAAATTATTATTATTTTCTGTAATATATTTTTTGTACATAAAAACATTGAGTACGGTAGGAAAATATTTTCATAAAGTAGCACTAGATAGATTCCACGTAGTTTGTAATGCAGAAATGAAAAGAATTTAGTTTTTAATGCTAACAATTATTTTCATAATAATTCTAAACCTATTTAAAAAATCCATATTGATTACATGTTTGAATAATAAAATATAATAGTGTAGTTTTTATAGAAATTGAGGAAAAACTAATTTTTTTAAAACGATTATTTTAATTACAGTTCTAAGAATAAATGCAACGTATCAATTTTCCGAGCTACATTTAAAAAGAAAAAAAAATCTTTAAAAATATATTAAATATTCAAATTTTCATTTTTTATAATATGAAACTAATCATGGTTATTCTAATAACGAAAATGTTTAAAACTGAAACGTAAGAAATAAATCAAGTTACTCTATAAGTATATTCGATTATATCCGCCATAAGTACAGGCATTACGAATTCGCACGCATACCCATTCATATGTTCCCATTAACTTAGTTTCGTTTCTGCTCCAGTTTAATTAAACTTTATGGGGAGACGAACTGAAACAGATTGTAACTTGACATTTTGAAAAGGAATGTTTATTGTGAGTCGTAAATTTAGAAATACAAGCTATATTTCAGTTGTTTATTGCGGCTGTAGGTTTATACTGATTCAAAATCATATTAACTCAATTTGCTGACCCCTTAATTTGACGACATTATTTCATGAATTCTTTTTTTTGGTTTGTATGATAATGCTGGTAGTTCTTGCAGAAAAAAGCGTGTGTTTAATAATCATTGCACCGAAAAAAATCATTTATAGTAAAATTACCGTCAATGACATTTCTGGTAAGAAAAACAACTTAATTCTGGTTAATGAAAACTAAAATATACGGTATTTAAACCATTGGTTTGGTAATTTTTCCATTCATCATGTAACGGTTTATTTGAAGTTCTAGTTTTCAAAATAATAGTTCTTATCACTTCACATTTAATAAAAAATACAAAACAAAAATGTAAATTTAACAGAATAAATTATTTTTTATGTCATGCTCTAAGGTATGATGATGAAATTTCCAAATTTTACCCCAATAACCAAATTTAATCACAGATTATAAAACCATATTTTGTTGTTAAAACTATTATCGGAACCGAAACTTATTATCAGAACGTTAGGTATTTAACCGAATAAATTGTTATTTATGCCATGCTCTAAGGAAAGGATCATGATAAAATTTCCAAATTTTACCGCAATTACCATATCACGTATTATAAAGCTATATTTTGTTGTTAATTTTACCGAATTTATTACCAAAGCACTTTTTTAAAAATTATCGAACATTTTAGAGTTTACCATAGAGCCAGAAACACGGTAAAATTTACTATATTCTTGACCATATTTTTTCTCAGAACCGGTTCTGATAAAACTATTATGAGAACCGAAACTATTATCAGAACGTTAGATATTTAACCGAATAAATTGTTTTTTATGCCATGCTCTAAGGAAAGGATCATGATAAAATTTCCAAATTTTACTGCAATTACCATATCACGTATTATAAAGCTATATTTTGTTGTTAATTTTACCGAATTTATTACCAAAGCGCTTCTTTAAAAATTATCGAACATTTTAGTGTTTACCATAGTGCGAGAAACACGGTAAAGTTTACTATATTCTTGATCATATTTTTTCTCAGTGTAAAAATCTTTACTTTCATTATCGTTAAATCAATAGTTTTGTTAATAAATTTAATTAAGTTTCCCAATCGTCTCGTTTATTGTAAATTTTTAAACTGATAATTAGTTTCAAAATCGTAAAATGATTATTAAAACTAATAATTAAAAATAAATCTTGAGTTTGATAATGCTGTAGTGTAGTTTTTGTAGAAAAGAAAGAAAAGTTATTATTATTTTTTGTAACAAACAGCTCTTCAGAATAAATACATCTCACTCTAACAGTATCATAATGTAGTTTTTGTAAAAGAAAAAGAAATATTGAGCACTGTAAGAAACGATTTCCATAAAGTAGCAATAGACAGATTCCACGTAGTTTGTACTGCAGATATGAAAATAATTTTTTTTAATACTAACAATCATATTCATAATAATTCTAAACCTATTAAAAAATCCATATTGAATACACGCTTGAATAATTAAATATAATAATGTAGTTTTTACGTTTCTGAGAAGGGTCTGAGGGTGTGCGGTGTCGATCTTCGGAAACTATCCTATCGTAAAGTGCTTGACTTCGCGTGCAGGTCGTTTAGCTACCAAAACGGACAAGCTATCTCCTCTGCAGAGGATCAAAATTGTCTTTGGATCATCCTTAGGAATGTTTCCCAAACCGCCACCAATGGCCCATTGTGCAGATCTCACGCGACTTAAATAAACCACTACAAATACTACTTCTACATTGGTGACCACGGACAATGAACAAGCAACGAACGAGCATCACTACATTACTTCACCTTGATCCTTACTACTATCTCTCCGTTATCTTAGGAGCTTCCTTGCTTATGACCTTGACAGGTCAAACGATGACTTGAATTGATGGCGTCTGCTTGGAAAATTGAGCATGCATTGGTAGTCTTATTTTGAACTAATGTTCTGCCCAGCAGTCATGGCCAGTTGTCTAAAATTTGCTACTGCCTCTTTTCGGGATTTGTGGCTATTCAATTTATAACTATCTTATAATTGCCTTTGATATTTTTGACATATCCTTGTTATTAATTTTATTAAATTTGTTAAAAACATATCTTTTTACTGTATTTTTGCAAAAAGGTGAAAAAGACAAAAAAAAAAAANAAAAAAAAAAAAAAAAAAAAAAAAAAAAAAAAAAAAAAAAAAAAAAAAAAAAAAAAATTATTTTTTTCACACAAAAAATTATTTCCATAAAAGTTGTAGTCGTTAGAACATACCCAACTCACTTATATAGTAAAGCATGCTTTTGCAGAAAGAAAAGAATTGAACTTGATTTTTATAGCAAACAATTATTTTCATATTAATTCTAAGCTATTAATATAAATCTATCTTCCGTTTATAGTAATATCTTTACACTGAAAAGATTATTTATTCAATGGTAAACGTTAATGCTACTTTTGCAGAGATGGAAAAAAACGTAGCTTTTATTAATTATGCTTTAATTATAATTCTAAGCCCTTAGAATAAAACTATCTATCTTTTATAACTTGATAGCGTAGTGTTTGTAGAAGGGGAAGAAAAAAAATGTTTTCATAAGCTTAGAGCTATTAGAATAAATTCATTATGCTTTTGCGATATGATAACATCCTTTCAGCAAAAAAAGAGTATTTTTTATGGTTGACAATAATTTCACACATAATTACGAACAATTAGGATAAATTCAGGTACCTTTCGTAACATATAATAACGCACTTCTTGAAGAAAAGGCAAAGACTGTTGTATAAATAATAAAAGTGCAATTATATTAAACAATTTTCTAAGTTGTTAGAACAAATTCGATAAAATGGTATGGTTTACATATGGTAATGGTTTTTATATATATATATATATATATNTAATGAGTGGAGAAGCACGGTAAATGTTTCCATATCCTGGTAGTTTTGACCATACTTTTTCTTATATTCAGTGATAATAATAAGCTAAATAACAAAATATTTTAAAAGTGAAAATATTGACATTTTCAAATAAGAAAAGCGAAAAACTTTTTTTCTGAGCAAACGTTATAAATCTTAGATATTTCAATTTTTCTGTTGCTGTTTCCTGTTAATAACTTATTCCTAATAAAATTTATATGATTGTTTTCCGATATAAAAACAGAACATTTAAGCAGTCCGTTAACAATGTTGAAAACAAATTGAAGGCGAAAATGTTTGCGTTTTGCTATAAGAGTAGTGGATGAAGGAGAAAGAAATCATCAAAAAGAAAATAATTTCTAAACACACCATTCACCGTAAAATTAAATTTGGGTTTTGTAGAAACTGGATTTAAGTTTTCTTGTAATACCTGGTTTCATGAATCGTGCTCGGTAAAAAAAAAAAAAAAAAAAAAAAAAAAAAAAAAAAAAAAAAAAAANAAAAAATAAATAAATAAAAAAAATAAAAAAGAAAAAGATACTCAAATATCACGACTTTTTCTTATTTCTTGACGAAACTGCTTCCTGGTATATGCCTCCAGCAAAAATTTCGACAAAGTGACGGAATAACTATCTCCACTTCTTTAGGGAAACGAATTTTGTGAAAATTAAAAAAAAAAGCATTTCATTATTCTATTCTTTTCCAAAAGAAAAAAAAAGAAGCAACCTCATCGTCTCTAATGTATCTAACTTTTCTAATAATCACTTTAGCGTGAGCACCATACAGGTGTCACAACATGACAAAGACAGATAGAATAACTAGATAAATTACACTAATGCCGGAAGCGGGACTCGAACCCCGCATTTTTCTGGTGATTGCTCAACTCCTTGACCATCATACAATCCGATCGTCTTAATTCTCTACTTTATTTTGATTATCTAGCCTTTACTCCAGTTTCGTCATTATCGTTGACAATCCCCCACAATGAGGTTTCAAGTTGAAACATTCTCACCATATATTTGAGATCATATATTTCGTCACAAATTACGTAATTTCGTGTCGAAATGATTTTCCAAATCAACAGAAAACTGCTCAACTATTGCTGAATCGTCAAAGGAGTATTTTTTCTGAGAGTGTGTATTTGTGTTCAAGCAACACCTTTTAGAAGAGAGAAGACCTCAGTACGGATTTATTTAGTAGTCCGATGGAACGAGCAAAAACTGCGCAGTGAAAAAGAAAATGAAGGTTGTCACTACGTTCGGGTGACTAAGCTGCGCAGACGGTGAACATACGGAAGATATTATTACATTTGGATTACTAAAGGATCAAATTTCTTGTTTATGGTAATCCATACTGAGGCCTTCTGTCGTCTAGGAGGTTTTTTTGGTTCAAAGCCAGAATTACTCTTCTTGAGAATTTTGGGAGCAAAATCATTATGTTGGTGCCCAAATTTCTCAAAGTATGAGCAAAATGGGTACATTGTAGTCAATCGAAAATATCATTTTATCAGCAGGCATATTTTGATATCACGAACTCGAAGGGAGATGTTAAACTTTTCGTAATATCGAACATTTAGGATAAAGGAAATTGTAAAGTTTTTTAACAATTTATTCACAATGTTGTTCTAAATTATTTAGAAAGATATTTAGTGATTAATTATTTCTTAAACAGAAAAACAATGACATTAAACTATTTATTAGGCACTATTTGTACATAAACGATTTACATTTCACTACTTAACAAAATCATTGCGTTGTGCAGGACTTTAATCTGTGTCAATATTTACTAACATAAGACTACAATTTATCAGGATAAACAAAAACCATGATTTTTTTTAAATAAAGAAAAAAATTGGATTTGTATGATTAAAATCGATTTTTTAAATTTAAATCAGAGGCTTTTTAATAATTTTTTTATATTTAACTTTCAAACTACCTGATTAAATGCATTAATAATACTTAATAATGTTTTAAAACAATAATACAGCTAAAAAAGTAAATTTTTCTTACTAAAATATTTAAAAAATTATTACAAACACATCACTAGGCCAAGATAGCCTGGTTGGTAGGTCACTGGGCCCATGTCCAAGAGATCGTGGGTTCAATCCCCACCGGCCGAAGTAAATTATTGACTGATGCACGTTAAATCTGTCATGTCACAAAGTCCTCCATATTCCCTTAACAAATCAGACCTCTGGGGGTACTGATCCAGGAGTTTCCTTGTCTACTGGACTGGTTCAAAATTACAAGGCTACGGAGTTGAACATTAGCAGAGGTGAACCCTAAAATTGGGTTGGCTGTTCAACGACGGACATAAAATGAAATAAAATCAATATCACTTAAGACATGGAGGCTATTTGTCAGTTAAATACCCAATGAAGAGTAAATTAGTTTAGATCGGAATACATAAGAAAATAACTTTTGGGCAGAACATTATTATTGATCTACAATAACTACTTATTAATTAAGTTTTTATGGCACTTGCATTGAAATAAGCAAAAAAATAAATAAGTATAATTGAAATATGTTTATCACCAGCTAATTATTTTACACACAGCTAAAGGGTAAGTATAATTTAACAATTTTAAGCCCCACTTATCTACTTTTAGTCTCTAATTTTATTTACTTATTAGTTCATTTTGAAATGCAATAATTTATTCACTTTTTTTTTTCGTTATTTCTTTGGATAAAACCTTCATTATGAATGAATTCAGACTTTAAAAAGAATCCCACACTAAAAAATAGACTTATAAATAATAATATATGAAAACATGCTTAACTTAAAATTTATTTAAAAAAAAATTGCTTTAATTAATAGTTTTTCTTTTAAAAACGCAGTTGATTTAAAACGTTGATTTCTTTAAAATGAAAAATCCAGTGATTTAAATCGGGATTTTAATCATAATGTAAATCAAATCAGATTTCCTCGTAATATTGAAAAATCTGAGATTTAGAAGCTCGCTGTAGTAATTGTGCACTGTTATATCTCTATTTTTTGGCTCACAAAATAAATTTTCTTGTATAGCATTCGACATAATTGCATAAAATATCCTCTTGGCAGATTCACCAGGTGTATTTGTTTTTATTATGTTACATTTTAAGATGCTCATCTTCCTCGCCCCAATCATCATAATTCTTGAAGCAAAGGTGATGGAATGGTGTAGTTGACGGATGAAAATAAAGTTTCTGGATTTTCTTTTCTTTTTAACGTCATATGGATTAAATTATTTCAGGTGTTTTTTCAAATATTTTTGGTGTAATTTAAAATCAAAATTCGCAATGGATGATCTACATTGATTCTTAATATTTTCGGTTGGAATTGCGTTGCATTTTTGATTAAATAAATATGGCATTATGCATCTTATTTTTTAATAAATTTTTATTAGTATTTTTTAAATGTATATGGAGTTTTTCCAATTCTAAATAATTGATTGGTGAACTCGAGGAAAATAAGATCTACATTGGAAAAAGTATAGTCAAAACTACCAGAATATGGTAAAATTGACCATGTTTCCTACTCTATGGGAACACCGAAAAGGTCGATTATTTTTACCGAGTTGCTTTGGTAATGACTTTCGTAAAATTAACTATGAAATATGGCTTTATAATATATAAAGAAATTTTGAAAATGTGTTAAAATTTGGTAATTTTATAGTGGCATCTTAGAGCATGGCATAAAAGCCATTTATTCGGTTAAATTTATTTCTTAGTTTTGTAATTTTTACTAAATGAGGGGTAATAAAAACAATTATTTTAAAAACCGAAATTTCCAGTAAATTGTTACCATATGAACGGAAAAATTACTGAATGAATTGTTTTAATACGGTATATTTTGGTTTTATTACCCATTTTTTTTTATTTATCAGAAATGTTCGTATTTTTACAGTAAGGTAGTTTTAGCAGAATTGTTATATTGTTATTTACGTGTAAAAATTATCCTTAAAATGTGAACCTGTTTTAACTAATACTTGATACTAATTAAATTAATCTCGAATTTGTATTAAACTGGAAACATTGTGGTTAAATTGAACTGCTCAAAAAATAATTGGAATTTACTTTATTTTTGTAAATAGGATTGTATTTCTTTAAAAGAATAAGTAATAACTTAAAAAAAGGAGAATAATTTTTAAAACTTTAGATTCAGTATTAGTTATAATTTTCTGCTGTTAAAATGTAGTGCGTAAAACAATATTTTTAAGATTTTCTTTTTTGAATTTTGCTTTTCAACTGGAAAGACCTTTTAGAGAGCAGAATTGCTCAAAGATTTTTATATCTTAACCTCTAAAGAATATTTAAGTATCTAATTAAAAAAAACTTTAAACAAATTTTTATTGGCAACTTAAATAATATAATCAGAGCATCTTTGTAATCATGAAGGAACATGAATTTGAAACTCGATGGCGGATTGAAGATCACCCAGCTTCAGAACTATGAGTGCTAGCTTATCGGAAAGTCAGGTTGGTACAAAGATATAAATTGATATCATGCAGGTATTAATTTATATCTTTGTACCGTAGTCGCGTTAACATTATTGTTTTTGTTGTTGTTGAAGGAAATAAAACAACCAAAATTTACAATAATTCAAAATAAGTTTTCAGTCATTTATTCAAATTAATTTTCTTACCCCAAGGAATGAGTACATTTATTTTGTAATGCAATTTAAATTTAAACTAAATGATTCAGTTTTGAAAGATTGAATACATTATCTGTATCCCTTCATAGTGTATCTATGATAAAATACGTATTGACAATTCTCGTTATTCATAGGAATTACAATAGAATGCAGCCGAAATCTATTCCTTCTGCCTTGCATATCTGTCTACTACTAATGAAGATGACCACATCATTGTATGCAAAGCTGACATCATCTTTGATAATCAATCATTTAATGTTCTCTATGATACTCATCAATTGTTTATCTTATCATCATCTTTGCTGCGGAGGGGAATTCTGCTCATCGTTAGTTTGGGGGAAGATATGTTTTGAAAAGGGAAGGGTAAATTTAACTCTGAGCTCCTTCATTTAAGTATTTGACTACGCTTATGTAGATACAGCAGATTTGAAATGTATAGCTTTCCTAATTCAATTATATCAGAATTGATGCAAGGAGCTCTTATTTCGTACGTTTATAAAGTTGAGAAAGATATTTTGGCATAATTTCAGTAACTCAATAATAAAAGAATTGGTAAAAGGAAGTTTTGTTTTTTCATAAAGGTAAAGAAAAACATTTTCACAACAGTTATTTGTAACGCAAGGGGTCATGGAGGTAAAGTCTCCACAATTTTTTGGTCAACGGGATAATTGCGGCAATATTGTCAATATGACACACCAACTTTACTTTCCGATAAGCTAGCAGTCATAGTTCTGAAGTTGGGTGATCTCCAGCCTGGCATCGGGTTTCGAATCCCTGTCCTTCACGATTACAGTTCAATCCTTTAATCTAAAATGTAATAAATGTAGATAAAAAAATGTATGCAAATACTAAAATACTTCTTTCAGTATACAGATTTAAATCTTCACCGATAGACAATATCATTTGCTATAACTTTCTTGCTGATTTTTATATTCCTCTAGAATAGTGATTAGGATTTACTGGTATATGCGTAGGATGTATCTTAATGAGTACTCTTGATTCATATTTTAAGAGTCCTTGTCAAAAATGAAGTTAAAAAAGTAAACACAGTATTAGTTTTAAATAAATATTTAAGTGAGGGAAAAACTATTGAAATCTGATGAATTACTAGGAAAAATTTGGAGCTGAAACATCAGAACCAGTTTGATTGTCTGATAAAACCTGGAAGTATTTCTAATAATCACCTTTTATCTCCTAGGGCAGGGCAGTCAAACTGAAATTAATATTTTCAGTCACGCCTTCCTCATCACTTTTGATTTTTCTTGGTTTAAATATTATTTTGTTTACCTAATGTGTGTAAAATTTTTACAAGGTTTTACCTACGTGTTTCTACGTTTTTTTTTTGCAACGTTTAAGATTCTAAAAGTATATATTAATGACTGTCACTAAAGAGCACCTTGTTCTAAAATTCTTTCTATGTGTTTTAAATGAGATTAAAAATTGCAATCTATGTTTTTGGAATGCACTAAATAGGATCTCGCGCCTCAAATGAAAAAATGAAGGGGAATCAAAGTTAGCAGAGCAGTAATTTAAGCGTAAAAATAAAATGAAGGCAATCAGGCAATTTAGCAGCTTAGTTTACAATAAGCAACAAAAAATATGCAATTTAATACCGTATTAAAAACTATGCAAATATTTATTTCGTGCCATTAATTCCAACTGTAAACTTTTTTGAAAACCTGCAAAGAATTCATGTTTATATGATCCCTTAAGTCTTGAATAAAATTGCTTGGAAGCTCTCCAAGGTGCGAATATAGTATATTATTTTTTGTTTAAAACTAGAACTTTTCGCTTTGTGCACGATTTCAATTTATCAAAGATCTTGGTCAAGGTCTTGAAGCATTCAATTCACGACGTAAACAAAATTTTGGCTCAGGGTAATGTTTTTGTCAACAAATATTTCATGCATAACACAAAATGAAAAACAATAGCTTTTATGCATCACGCGTAATATTATGCAAGTATGTTAAAACTTTCGCCACTTTTCATTTCATTAAATAAAAATTAAAATGGAAAAGAATTTTAATTTTGAAAATAGCTGGATTCTCGTTCTTTGTAAGGAGTAAAAAGAAGTAAATTAGTGTTAATCAATACTTAAATCCTGCACGTAACTGTAAGACATGTGCCAATACAGTTAATAAAGTTTAAGTAATTCCATTTTTTTATTTACTATGATTTGTTGCCCTTCCCCCTAGCTTTTTGCTATTAGATTGAGCGAAACACGTTTTTAATAGTTCATCCCTTTACAATAAAGATTAAATGTACTCAGTATCATTTGGCATGATACTGTTGCTCCAGATTAACTGACTGTAGTCAAAATTTACCACAAACACGCGAATTTTTCTGGCACTTATCTTTTCCGAGGTACCGTAAAAAATCTCTTTTTCCCCAGTATCTATTATAAAACTGCACAGTATTAATGCAGTTTTAATTGGTACCAAACAGACTAACATGGGTATCTTTGTACCTATATTAGTAATTTGCTCCTCATTAAGATTGCACCAATTACCATAATACCAGTCGAGCCAATTACCAAAATTAATTAAGCCTCATTGGCGTCAATATTAGTATGGTGGTTTTTATGTTTCTCCAAAATCAATTTACTACCATTTATCTATTATTTAGGTTTTAAATACATAGCTTATTTAAAAAAAAAAATAACCAACATTAATCAAGCGCCAATTACAGTTTGACGATTTTTTACGTTCCTCTTAAGCGAATTAGTATCATTTCGCCATTTATTTTCCTTAACAGTACTTAACTTATTTTTATTGAATTCAATTACTGTTGATTTTGAATTATTTAGTTTCATAGAAACACATTTTAAAATATAATTACCTACAAAATAAACACGTAGTTTCAGATAATTTGAGAAATACTTATTTGGTAGGATATTCCATGTCTGCTACCACGTTTACTTAGATCATTTTAGTCCAACTTATAAAGACATCTGATTTTATTTCCCTTTCCTGTCCACTGGAAATCTATCAATAATCAATCAGTTATAGGTGCAACCAATAAGAATACGTTATTATTGGGATAGGAATACTAATTGTCCAATAGGAATGGTGGAAACAGAAGTTAATTGAATGATAATAAAACACTAATCTAGTTCAGCCTCTGACTTGTACATCTCGATACAACGAATAATAAATTATATATTATTAAAGAACGCGCAATAAATTTTTTTTTAAAAAAATTGTGAGCGTTCAGCTAGCAACTTTTAATGATGTTTTATTTAAGAAATAGAGCCACCTATAGTTAAATTTGGAATAATGGCTAATGTTAAACCAATTAAGAAATTCCAATTTTCAAATGTCTCTCCCGAACGATATAAGTGAAATTTGTAAAAGAATTTTAGGATCGAAGACTAAAATTACTCCTTGCAACCACTGGGCAAATTTCAGGAGTCTAGCCCTAACGGTTTTGGAGTATTTATTATTATAAATTACAACCTTTCAACTCCCATTTAAAATCCAAAAAGGTGAAATATCAAAAAAAAAAAAAAAAAAAAAAAAAAAAAAAAAAAANAAAAAGAAAAAAAAAAAAAAAAAAAAAACTCTCTTAGTGAGTGCCTACGTCATAAAAGGAACCCATTGTCCAAATTTCATTTTTCTAGCCTCAATAATTTAGGCTCAGGGATGATGAATCTAGTCAGGACATGGTTTTTTAAATGTATAGATAAAGGCTTTTATGGAACAAATATCCCATGAACATAGTTTGATTAAAGAAGTTAATATCACAAGAAACACTTTATATGCATTTTTATTTTTTATTTTAAAAACACTTTCAGTGAAAAAAGATTCAAGTACTTTTTACGGTATAGAAAAATGATTTTAATTTAAAATAAGGAACGCAAGTAAATTTAGTAGCTTAACATAACAGTGGTGTTTTTTTTTTAGAATTCATCTTTTGTTATAAAAATGCTAATATCTTAAATAGAATTTTAAGTTAAAATGGAAGAAAAAAATTTCTATTTCAAGTATTTTTCTTTAATTTATTCAGTTTATTTATTTAGCGTAGAAGAATTTCTTATTTAATGCTAAGCTGTTAGAAAAAATGATTCGTGTAGAAAATATGCCATCATTTTAAATGAAAATAAAGAGACAATGCTTGTTTAGAGTAACTGTATAAAATATATTTTTTTTATTGAAAATATGCTGTTCGGTTTTAATTTTTTAATGACGTTTAGTTCTTTAGTCAAATGCAATTAATCAAAACAATTCAATTAATCTAAAAAGTCAATGCACAAAATAGTTTATACATTCATTACTAGGTTTTTTACTACGTAAACTTGTTCTCATGTTTATAACTATGGAATTGTGCAACCAAAATTTCGACCTCTTTCCGGTTATCTAGTACTCAAACTTCATAAGTTTCCTCATTTATTCCTTCTTAAAATGAAAGTTTCAATATTTTTCTGTGTGCTACAAAATAATAATTATACTATCGCCAAATATACATTATCGTTAATCAACTTTTTGACTATTTTCAGATGAGCTCAATCTTTTTATGTTTAAATTTTAACTAGTGTTCTGTGCTGATTGAGAATAAATGCTTTATTCACTTTCTGAGCGTTACGAGCAGAATTCATAGCCAAAATAAAAGTCATCCTCCTTCAAAATTCAGAAAAATATTTCTTATCCTGTGTGGGGCCATGAGACTATTTAATATAATGTCTTCCCAGACCATCAAACTTTGGCATTCATATTGAACGATTTCTTGTAATGGTCAAGCATCTTTGGCACTTTCCATATGGAAGTATCAACCAGGAACACTTTTATCTTTCTTCCAATGCTGAAAAAAAATTCCATTTTGGAATAAAAATTTTTTGGCCCAAGAAATCTTTAGGTTGGAAGGCTTCACGACCACCTCTATGTCCCTAAAGGAAACACTACTATTTGAGTATAGTTGAGTTAGTTTGAGTGTTCATGGAGTCCTTAATTTTTTTAAGGATTTCTGTTGGTTCAGATTTCATTTTAATGGACGACAGCACGTAACCTCGCAGACCTGTAAAAGCCGAGGAAGATTTTCAACGGAAGGATTGCCATATAGATCTCCAGACCTGATTCCAAAAGATAATTGTTGAATTGAATTTTTCACCTCGGTTGTTACATAGGCGGTAACAAGCGTTACACGTTGATTTCTCGCTCTTAATTTCACTCCCGCAACTTAATCGGCAAGATAGAAAGTCGAATTCATTGCAGATGCAATTTTGTTTTTATTAAAAATCATTTTTGTTCGTGTATGAATTGAAGTCTGCATTTTTTTTGTTGAGGAAATGAAGAATGGACCTCTTAGTACTCATTTTTTCCAAATTATTTTCTTTCTACGTTCATTCGTTTTCAAATTAGACACAGAAATACGGGTTGTACTTAAACTTTTGGAGAGCAGCGGAGAGAAAATTTTTCAATCAATGCATATTTTATCTGCACGTATTTATGTAGCAGAGATTTGCACTGTCTCTAGCATGTCCATACAAAAGTTTAGAAAAATACAAAGTATGGTATGAAAAAATGTTTGTTACACGATATTAAGAGAAAGGAAAGAAACATGGATAAGACAACAAGCAAAGGTTTTGGGCCGTGGTAGCCCAGTGGTTAAGGAATCGGATTCCGGTCTAAAGAGGCCGGGGTTCGATCCTCGACTCCTCTAAAATCCACCGAGTACATGTGATATACGTGCTCGTAAAATCTGTGCAATCGAGTGTCCTGTGGTTAGTCACTGAGCGATTTGGAGAAAATGTCCTTCCCCTTCAGAACTATGTCTAAATTGAGGAATTGACTTCACGAGTGAGTGGTGCTGCCCTCTATCCGTGGTGTTCTGAGCCATGACATACTTTCACCCTTGTGTCCCTTTCTTTTGAAACAAAAGGCGCATCTTTCTGACTTAATTCGCAAAAATCCAATCGCTGGCGAGTTGAGATTGTCTAAGTGTTATTAGAAACAACAACAAACAACAAAAATTTTTGATATCGTCGTGACAATGAAATGTTTCAAAAGACAGAGACATTTCACTCTCCCAAAAAACATAACATTATTTTTATATGATTTGAAAAATTTCTGCGATAGCTTCTTTCATCTTCTATATATACTATTTTTTCTAGTAATGATATGTTCAAACAGTTTTTGGAATTAGGATTAGTTTATAAAAAGAAATTCATCAAGTAAATAACCTAGTAATATATGTATTTACAATATTTTCTTTTTGGTAAAAAGGCAGGAGGAGAGTTTTCAAAATTTTACCTACTGTAAATAACTTATGTGCTTAGAAATAACCAAATTTAAAAGTTCTGCGTTTATGAATACGAATAAGTTCAGTGAGCAGGATTGAATGAATAAACACACAACGCACGAGAGAAAATACCTGGCCAGTGATAACCTCTCTTCTTGGCCACACCCGAAACTTTACTGTTACCCACATTTATGTAAACAAAGAATTCTTCAATAATTTTTATTTTCATTTTTTTGAAATAATTAACAAAGGGCAGCATAAATCATAGGTGCGGGAAATAGCTTCCTATCGACATTTAAAAGTTAATGCATTCAGTGGAAATATACTTCCCATGTCCAATAAAGGCTCAAAACAATTTTTTTTTTTAAAAATAAAACTCATTATTCTTTGTTTGTTCTAAACTTCGAAAATGTAATTTTTTGGGGGATAGATCTTTCTGGACAGCTTTAAACTATCGGAACAAAATCTACATAATAAATATAAGTCTGGTAAATGTGTTTTGTCAAGTAGATAGTATAAGAGATATAAGATATTGATATTGTATTGAAACCAGTTGTTCTCGGTTTCGTATCCCTCTTTAAGAATAATGTCATATTTAGAATTATTATGTATCCATTCATAATTAAAGAATGAGAGTACTGGATTCAAAGTTATAAAATAGAAATTATTCTTATCAATAGAAGATTAAGAAAAGATAACTTACACCCTTGTGCAAATTAATTGAAACAAACTCAATAAATTCAGAAAACTAAGAGAAAATGCTATTTTATTTAAATTTATACAAACTCAAAAATTTTTAGTGCATAATATGATCTCCACGACACTTTATTAACATTTGGACACGATTCGGCATGTATTCCACTAATTTTTTACTGTCATTTATAATATTTGTGACCTTGTACAACACATGAATTAACGCCGTGATTAGCTTCTCCATAGTTGTACAGTCCATATTTAATAGGCGATTCTTGCATATGGCCCAGAGATTCTCAATTGGGTTGATATCCGGAGAGTTCTCTGGCTATTCCAATGTCTCAATTTGATTCTCAGACATGAATTTCTTGACAATTTTGGACGTATTGCAAGGAGCTAAATCCTGTTGAAAAATCCCTGTTTCATCAGGGTATCGTTTCTTCAACTCTGGAACAACTTTTTTACCCAGAATAGTAATGTACTGCTCAGAACGCATCATACCGTCAATAGGCTGCAAAGGTCCAACCCCATTGTAACCGAAACAACCTCAAAACATCTTTGAAAAACACGGAAAAAAAAGTTTGTTTCAATTAATTTGCACAAGGGTGTATCTACATTTTAAGGAGTAAATAAAACTATTTCTGTAAATTTTTTATGAATAAAAATATAGTAAATATTTTTTCTAATAAAATTAAAGTTTTAAATGAATCTATTTAAAAGATAAGAAGGAATTTCGTTTTGTAGTAAAAGAAACTATAGTAGATAATTTAGGTTAGTATTCTAACATACCTTCATTTTAATAATTATATGCTTAAATACGAGCGTTTAGATGATGAGAAAAACTAAAAATTATTCAACGATTATATATTCTTTTTTATATTCACGAACGTATAAAAAATAAACTTCTCGACAACTTTTATCGACGAAGCATAAATTATGTCTGGGGAAAAAAGTATTTTTTTTAAAAATCTCTCTCTTTCTTCATTTTTTTCATCATTATGTTTTTACTAAAAAATTAGTAATCTCCCAAAAATTATTTCTTTTAATTTGCCGATATAATACGATTGCTTAATTAAGAAAATTTTTTTTTTCTTTAAATATTTATTAAATGGATTAGAACTTATTTTAAAGCATTTAAAATTGAAAGCTATGGATGCAATATTAAAAGATATACAATCCTTTCACTTACTAAGTTGTAACGTTAGTATTATTTTAAAATAGAAAGCTTTTATAAATTCGTCATAAAAAAATTTAATGAATTGTATAACGAAAATTGAGAAAAAATTGCAATTTCAGGCACGCCTTTTTGACAATAATCTTAGAAAAATACAATATACGTTAATGATTTCTCATTTTAATAAGGCAAACAACTTTTGTTCTGTAAGTTTTTTTAAAAAACATTTGGTGTGAAAATATCTAACTTTTTTTTAAGATAATCGGGGTATAATATTATGGCAGTTCTAAATAAATATTCTTCGAAATTTTATTTAAAAATAAAGCAAAAAAAGTATGCACATTAGATGTCACAAAATAAAGTTATGCCCATGAAGTTATGGTTTACTTTTGTTTTTTGACCAGTCAAAAGTACACATTGACTTTACAGACACATTGTATAATATTAGCGATGAAAAAAAAAGTAAATACGCTACCAAATTCTGTCTAATTTCTAGAGAATTTTCCGATAAAAGTTATAAATTGCAATTAGAAATCAAAAATTAAAAAGTAAAAATATTTCTTATGATATCCTTTCTATTCCTCTCTTTTTCCTTTGGCAATGAAACAATATTTTCAGTCATGTTTCCAGTGTAGTAATCATTCGGTACACTGTAAAGATTGCGGTGTCATACCTATCCGGATTTGGCATGTAAAAACTCGAAATTGTATGTTATTTCAAGTCAATATCGAATCTATTATTCTTACACACTTCAAAGAGTGTAGTTAAATCTTAATACCAATAATTGATAAAGTTTACTCCAATCTGCAGCTTTTTGGTGAAGGAGGTAATGTTTGTCACAGCTCCGTAAGTTGGGCGAATAATTATGTATGTTTCAACTCTTTAACGAAATTTTTGTAATAAATGGTGGTAAAGCACGTTTAAAATGCTTAAAAAATAATTTTTAACTATTGGTAGAAGTTTGAAGGCGAATAATTGAGCAATATCAATATAGTGAAAATATGTCGGCCAAGATGGCGATTTGTTTGCATGAAGTGTACTGGTGAAATGTGAGTTCCTTTGGACTGGTGGAATTGACATACTCGTCATAGACTATTGAATATCAAGTAAGTTTCAATCTTCTTTACTGAATGCTAAAGAAATATTGATTACGGTTAATTATTTGCCTAGTTAATTTAAAAATAAACATTATTCCAAGCATAATACTGTGACATATTTTAAGTAATATGTGTGATTACTACGACACGAACTATGGTAATCACATTCCGGTTAGTCGTGAACTTTTGAAACAAATATTAGAAGTGCATAACTATTCTCAGAATAAATTAAAAATTAAAGAATGTTGAATTACAACTTGTGAATATATAACATGTTATTACACTGTGTAACTTATATTAATGGGAGTTTGTTGAAGTCCAGGGTTTGAAACAAACGCAGAAAAACCATTCCTGAGTTTATTTCATTGCTGCAATCAAGTTACAATTTCGCAACAATGCGACTGACGAAAAGTTGTGAAAGTGCTATATAAGATGAAAAATTTCAGGTTGTCTCAAAAATTTTGCTAGGAAAAAAAAAAAAAAAAAGAGTGCACGATTTTATAATGAATGACTGGGGCGAACCATTCTGGTAATCAAAATGGAAAATTACGCTACAAGGAAATGACCCAATGAACAAAATATTGCTCAATAATGAGAACGTTTTTTTTCTTCACGTAGTGCTCCATTTTTAATTACTCTGAACTCTGTCAGCTATCCCAGTATCTCATTCTAATCGTTGGTAATTGCACAAATTGCCCAATGAGCATTAACTAACTACACAAATATCTTTCATGCTATATAAAAAGAAAAAAAAACCAATCAAAATTATATGAGCTTTATTTTTTAAGCTGACACATCCGCCAAAATAAACTAAGAATATATTCTAATTCATTCCCTAAGGCTCCTCAAACGATGACCAAAGTCAAACGACTGCGAGAATTTAACAAGATGGAATAAAAGTGATTGCATCCATAATAAATTATAAATGCTTAGATGGCGTCCGGAGAAAGGACTTCGTACATTCAGTCGATAATCTCAAGATGGGAAGTTTCGAATATCTCGTTAGTTCCAACACGATTTTTCATCACCGATTAAGAACCGTTTCCTTTAAACATCTGCTACCTCTAGATGGTTTCAGTTGAACGCATTGATCGAAGCTCCTGATGCCCCCGCGACCACTTTTGGCGAACCAATCTTTGGAGATTAATTTTAAGATGGCAACCAACGAGGCTTTAGGAAAGGGATAAAAGCAAGAGGAAATAAAAGACTGAGTTTTACTTCACTATATTCTATGTTTCGTTCAAATGGCTTAAAAGCAAAAATAAAGTTAGAGCTGAATGAAATGAGAAGTTGAGTAGACACCGAAAAGCATATTATATTTTCAAATTTGTTGATATTTAGCGTGGCTGTGTTGTTAACTTTCATACATATATTTTTAAGGAAAAGTTACACATTTAGTTTCATCTAATGTTTATCGAGATATAGCATTAAAACTACATAGTAAAGAATTTCGGTGTAAAGTACCAGCATTTTGAGTGCATTATCCGTAAAATCAAGTTTTACACTTAAATATTATACTGCCCTGATTTTTACGGTAGCATTTATTTAATTACAGGGATTCCGTGATTTGATGGTAATTATTACTGTAAAAATCACGGCATATGAAATACATTATTACGGGATTTATGCAGACAATTCATTTTTATTTTAACGGTAGTTTCAATCACAAAATTTACCTGTTGCCTAAGAACGTAGTGTTTTTTGATGATGTTGGAGGATTTACTAAGATACAGCGGCTGGTTTGAATCTGTAGTAAATATATTTTGTCTTTATGTTGCATAAACTGTATCATCTAAAAGTAAAATGTTAAAAACTTTTATTATTCAGTCACATTATTTCAGTTTTTTGGGAAATTTAATTTTGATTTTGTATTATTTTATTCAGACATTAAAGAACGTAATAAAATTCTAAAATATGTAAATGACTTTATTTTCATTATTAGTAAAATGCTTTTCTGGGCTTACATGTAAATCCCAGTATCCTGAAAGTACTGTAATGATATTAAGCGCTTCCATTTGTCTCAGAAAAGTAATTCTGATAGTATATAAAGAAAGCTCTTAAGATAATGGAAATAGAATGGAAACAAATCAGGCAAACATAATAAACATTCAGTGCAATTGTTGGGATAAGTGAATTTATATAGTTGTTGTCTTTAGTTATGATGTATGTACTATTACAAGAATAATTATCTCATTCTAATTTATATATGTAGTTGATGTATTTAGATTATTATACTCTAATTTTATTCCTTTTATATTTTTGTAAAAAAGCAAAATAAAAGAAAAATTTCGCTATAAATATTATTTCATTAAGTTTAGCAGAAGCTAATAAATTTAAGCATTTGGTTTATGAAAATTATTTCGAAAAACAATAAAAAAACATATTTGCATACGGAAAAACGATGTATTTGTGTTAGGAAATAGTGAGAAATTATGATAAACAACTACGAAGTTAAATACACTCTTTTGCTAACACTTGAATTAATTTTTTAAGCTTTTTTTAGCATAAGTATGAGTAGAAAAACTAACCATTATCTACCAGAAAATCTTTCGTTTCGATGGACGAACACTGGAAAAATATAGATAATGTAATACACTGTTAGAAAATTCTCTGAAAAAATAGTTAAATAACAATTTATTATATTACATTGTTATTAACAATTTATTATGTTATTTTACCATATTTAAAGAAAACAGTCCAATAACCGTAGATAAGATGGTATTAAAACTGTTGACTGTGATAAAAACCGTTTATTAACTGATTTCACCTAACACGGTTAAAAAAAAAAAGAATTTTATTGGGCCAATTAGGCTTATTTAATGAGGCCACCCAGTTTCTTACAGCTGGATACATATTATAACCGAGAGGGCTAATCTGTCATTAATTGGATGAACAGACTGTTATCGGTTATTTCCCCGTAATTTTAAAATGAAAATTTTAACAGAGCCCGTTCCCCAATAGACAAGCTAATTCAGCTTAGCTGTGTATATATAAAAAGAGAAAGAAATTAAGAGTATAATATTTCAGAGATATCTTCATAAAAAATGTTTTATTAGCTTAGTTAAAATATTAAACTAATTATAATATTTGACTCATATTATTTTTTTTTGAAAATATCAAGTGGATTGTAGCTCATTTTGAGTAGCAGAAAACAAACTCTGTCATCATCCGAGTAAGCAACTGAAAATATTTTAAATTGCTTTAACATAAAAATTAAAATGAATCTAAATTACTTCAACCGCTGTTTATAACTGAATTATAATCATTGCCATTTTTTAAAAATATCTTTTATGCTTACAAGCTTGTAAAGAAGCTTCACGTTTGCGTAAATTTGCTTTAATTAGCAAGTTCTGTTAAGTGTTTCGGAGATACTAATTAATAACTTTTATTTTTAATTAAAATTTTGTGAATATTTCTGCATTTAATTATTTCAAATTTGAATCTTTTGTTTTGTATTCAATGTTGATATTGCATAAAAATTCTAACTGAAGCAATGATTTAAAATAATGTATCATTCAAGGGGTTTTCAAACGATTTCAGTTCAAATTTCAAATGTAATGGTAAATTTATTTTTAACGAACTTCTGAATATACTTAGAGATCCGAACTAATTTTTGAACCACAATTTTTCTTACCGTGTTCGTTATAGGCTTCCTCTTTATAAAGTTAAAAATTTTCAGGGATCTTACAATTCCAAAAAACTCATCTGTTTGTTTTATTTATTCGTGTTTTATAGCTAATAATTTAAAGCTTAGTCAGTTTCCGCGCACCCGATGTGGTTAGATTAAACCTATTTAAATTTTCACGATTTTAAGATAAATTAAAATTTTATTACATTTACCATAGCTTTGTGAAGGTATGACTTGCTAAAAGTTATAAATTATCATTTTCATGACAATTTAACATGTTGTCAGTAATCTCTAAAACTAAACATCTATTTAAATGATTAAAGAAAACAGTAGGTGTTATAAATGCATGATTTCTTGCGTTTCGTTTAATATATCAATTATTTAGTTCTATCAATTCTGAGAAACTGCTATAAAGTTTGTCAAGTGGTGACTGAAAAAACAATAAAACATTGTTTTGCTGTACATCAGCTGAACTATTTTTAAGGGCTTCTGATGTCCTTTGATGTTAAGAAGTTATTGCTATAAATCATTATTTAGAAAACAATATTTTACAGTTTTCACTTTTCATTGTATTCAAAACAGAAAAAGAGATGTATTGCTAACTTAACTTTTGTTATATTAAATGCAATGACACTAAACAATTTTATATGCAGGTTAAGAGTTGGTTACAGATTTTCCCGAATTGAAAGATTACAAATTAAACCTATCTTTGTCATTCAATTCATGTTTTTAGATTTTTTTTAACCTGACTGGTAAATTTTTTTTTTGTATTTAATCTTAAATCACGTTAGTTTCATAATGTAGTTGCTTTGTCTATCATATTCTTTGGGAGTTTTACTGAATTGTTTTTAATGAAAATTAAGATATCTGATTTCATATGAAACAGGTAAATAATTAAACTGTCTAATAGTGTCTCTGTATTTTAGTGATTTATATTACCTTAACTTTTATCCATTGCTCTACGTTAAAAAGAAGCTCTTTTATAAATTAAATTAGAATAATTAGTTGGAACTAATTTGAAAGTTGACTTATAGTAAATTTACATTTCGTTCATACAAATTAAAAAATTGAAACTCCAACGTTTTGACTGTAAAAAATTCCTGTTCATTTTACAGACTGTTTTTGTATATTTGACGATTTAAAGCTGTTTTTTATCTTTTTAAAAGGGTTTTTCGTTCTAATCATAAACATATTAATACCGCCAGGTCGAACTTTAATTTTTGCCAAGCAGTTTTGCTTATCGCTCGATAACTCTACCTTTTTAAAAATCATTTTACGATTATTTTCTGCACTTGATCTTATTTTTCTGCAATTATTTTATGGTTTTGAGCATCGTATAAATAAAACTATGAAACGATTTTATAGTCAAATTGATACTTTATCTGATTATTACATATCTTTAGATATTATTTTTTTGGTAAGTTAAAATGTCTGCCTAGTGCAAAAACATGATTTTGAGCAAGAGTTTTGAAATTGAGTTTTTTTATAAACTGAGAATGCCTGTACTCTTAGGTTTCTAAAAATACTTTATTTTTTTGTATTCCAATTATTTACTAAGTTATAGCAGTTATGCGAAAGGGAATAACAGTGAATAGACTAATTATTTTCAGTCTTTTAATGTGTTTATCTCAAAATCAGATTTTACACCGCATTATTCACGAAATCTTATGTTGCTTTTAAAATAATTGTCTACAATTTTTCATGAGTGTTTATGATTTTAGCCCACATGTTTTGAACAACAGACTAAGTGAAAATGTAGAATTTCCTTTTTTATGCATGTTTTTGTGAAAAGAGAAGTGTTGAAATTTTTAAAAATACACACTACATATTACTATATATGTAAAAAAGTTGCTGGGTATCTTACGTTGACACACATTTTTATACGGGTGGGCTACTGTAGTTTGATACGTTTTTACACTTAAATATAATTTTAATAAATAAGACTTGTATGATATAAGCAGTTAAAGATTTTTTCTTCAGACTGAGACACTAGATCTGAGGTAATTACAGAGGAAAGAGCTCTCGGCTTCCAAATGAGGTGACCCAGGTTCGAATTCCAACTTCGATGGATGGTATGAATGCTGTTCTTGGCTCGTACCGACCACAATGCTGACTATTTCATAGAATTTTAGTTAAAATAGTTTTTTTTTGTGAAAATAACAATTCCTGTTTGCTAAAAAAAAAAAANAAAAAAAAAAAAAAAAAAAAAAAAAAAAAAAAAAAAAAAAAAAAAAGCAGGCATGTTTTCAAATAACGGTATTTTTCTGTGAAATAAACAATTTTATATTGACGCAACAGCTGACAGTTTTTTTTCCATAAATTTATCGGATTATTTTTTACAACGTTCGCTTATTTAATTAATTGATTTCCCCCGACATTTTCAGTATTTTGTTAAAACTTTCTGATTTCTGATTCTGAATGGGATTCAATTTGTTTTTTTCATTCAAGCTTAATAAATTGCTTATTGCTTTTCTTTGTATAACTTTTTTTTAAATTTTATGTCGAGTTTGCTGTTATGTTTGAATTTTTTATAATTTCTGTCTGTTTTCATCTAAATTGTGTATTTGTTATTTTAAATCATTGTAGACAATGATTTCTGTTATTCCTCATTACTTCACTCAAAGAGCTCTTGTAATCTTTAATCCTTCGTAACTTTTTTTTAATTTTGAGCACTTTTTTTAATCTCCTATACGCAATAATGAGTTCATGAAGTTTCCGAATTCAACTATACTTGTTTCGGGGCAAATTTTACACAATTTGGCACAATATTGAGAAAACTTTTTTTTTACTCTGCCTCATTTTTTCCACCTTAGATAAAATCCTCTTTTTTCCCCCTCTAACTCAGAGAAATAATCTAAATAAAATAACTAGGCAAATTTTATTTTAACTTGTCCGCTAATTTAAAGAGCTAGAAAATGTTTCATTTTCATTTTGATCCCTAATCTTCGCATAATCTTCTAGGCTTGCGTTATGTGGGAATAAAATATATTTTTCGAACGATAGCGACGCTTATGAACTCTTAAACTAATTTTAAAGCTCAGTTAAGTAACATTGTATATTAGAAGATGAAAAACATTCGAATTCCTTAAAAAGTTATTGCTAAATAAGTGGAATTAAACTTGAATGAAAAATAAATTTTTATTATCATTTAAGATCTATATTCCCCATGAGAAAGTCATAAAAATAAATTTTTTTTATAACAGCAAAAAGAAATTTTTTTTTGTCCCTCTTAGAATTTAGTAATACAGATGAAACAATACATTTTATATTGATAGAGTGCAAAATAGGTTGTTGTAAATAATTTCGCACTTTAACTTAACAAATAAGTTAGTCTGTAGTATTAAATCAACAAATACTTAATTTTTTTATCTTTTAACTATAAGACCTTAATAGTCGTTATTTTTACTTCGTTAAAAATTGATTTATCTGACGAGCACAAAATTCCTATTTTTCATGCAAAATCATATGCTGCTTTTATCTATCATTGTTTCCAAGTAAAATCACTGAGAAATCACATTCGATTTCATTTTCATCTTAAATTGATTTTTTGTTGTTGTTGTCCTCTTGTCATTAACATATGTACTCTTGTTATTAACATCATGTTGTTGTTGTGCCCATGTCATTAACATACCTAGAAAAATGTTTAATTCTTTGTTTGCTTAGATTAATTTATCTAAAGTTAGTATATTTGTTGTTTGCTGTAGCTTAGTGTTTTTAAAATTTTTTCCCCTTCAAAAAGGCTGTTAAGCGAGGTTTGGCAGATCGCACCAAGTCAAGGATACCAATAGATACCGATATTAAAGAGGAAATTAAAACAGGGTGCAGCATGAAACAAATAAAAGAGAACTTCACGAAATATTTAAAAGAAGTTCAAGAAACTATCAAAAAATAAAAATAAAAAGAATGATCTTGAGATAGCTCAGTTTACTGATATAAATTAAATTCATTTAATTTAAGATCAGATTTGTAATTTTTCACCAGTTAATAACCATTTCATATTTCTTCAGACACAATTATATCTTCTAAATGTGTTTAAGCATTTAATTATTACGGTATAGATTTTAATAGCACTTTTAATTCCCGTAAGCGACCCCTCCCTCACAGTGGATCAAACGATCCTCAAGAAAAGAGATTTAACCGCGTTTTAAGAATCCCCAAAAAACCTTATTAAAAAGTATAGGTTATAACGTGAGAGAAAGAAAAAAAAACAAAGTTTAGCATTATCAGCTATCAAGTAATGTCAAGTTAAAAATCTTATTAAGTTAAAAATAGATATAAAATAAAAGCATTCTTGTAAAATACGAGTTTTATATCTACTGTTTCCCCATACATTTTTCAAGAATATAATTTTGCATAGATACCAATATAATTTTGCGTAGATACCAGCCAAATATTTATTTCCTAAAGCTCATTACGAATCCCTACAGTCAGTGCAGGAAAATAACAAGATAGAACAAAGATGATTACTTCAGCATCGTATCTGATTAATCGAGCAGGAGGAATTACTCATAAATGCTGCCTGAAGTCTCAAGATAGCACGTTTCGGATGTCTCCTAAATTCTTAACCGATTTCCCATCGACGATTAAGAACAGTTTCCCTTAAGCATCTGCTGCCTTACTTGGATGGTTTCAGCTGAACGCGTGGATCGAAGAATTTGATGCCCTCCCTCGTCCACTTTTGGAGAACCATCCTTGGGTGATTAGGTTTAAGATGGTAAATGCCGAAGGTTCAGGTAAAGGATAAAATCAGATGCAACTGCCGGTTTTACTGCATTGAAGACCTCGGGTGATTTATCATTTAAAATGGCGAAAGGATTTTCAAATTTGCTCCTCGAATAAAATGGGATGATCGGTGTTACAATCTTTAGGGCAAGATAAATCAATGTCCTTGAAATGATGCCTTAACTGAAAGTGAATTGCACAGTTTCACTACAGTGAAGGAATTTTGAAAGTCTAAAACTATTTGCCTCGTAGTTTTTAAGCCAGATTGACAGAATTTGAGAAGCTTTAAAAATAAGATATTTCAAAGCATATAATTCTTAAATTAATTAAGTATAAGTAATATAGTAAATGAAAGAATGCAGTTATCATTAGCTATAGTTATCATCATGGTAGATAAATTTACGACCATTCATTTGAAGAAAAGTAAAAAAAAAATATTTAATAATAACAATTCAATAATTAATCATAAATTTTTTCATACTTTCGACTAGTTTATATCACAAAACTTGGAATGGAAAATTTGCCCATTTGAGTGTTTTATTTGATAAGAAATTGACATTATCATTAAAACATTTATCCTATAGGAAGAGGAAAATAGGACTACGAACTTAGTTTTTTTCTCATCCGGACTATGTCTTACTGACCAAAAGTTCATGTCTTACTACTGGTCATGACCAAGACTTACTGCTCCATAAGTAACTGTTGTGACAGTAGGCATTAAGGCATCAGTTCTTGAGAAGAATTCAAATAAACAGTCCAGTTGGAATATTATTGCTATTAAAAAAATAATATCTGAGTATTAAAAAAAAATCTCGAATGCTTTACAGATGTTTTTGTTGAAATGTAGACTGAAACAGATATAGGCTTCGGCTACACATTTTTTGCTTCTGAATTTTAACTTTACAACTTGTATGAGGCATTTCCGATTTGAATTTATGGAATGTTATAAAGAGTGCGTGCTGTATAGATTCTTGAAGGCAATTTGATATCTAATACTTGTGGTAGGAAAAATGCTGAATGCTGCGCTATTTTGTGAGCTTTATCTAAAGCAAGCTCCCCACAAATTTGTTGGAGACAATTATTTGTGAAGGACCTGCATCAATTTCATAGTTTAAATCAAACTACTTAGGAACCAGAATAGAGCTTAAGCTCGTTAACTAATAACCATCCTTTTTAACTTTAAAGGGATTCTTCGTTTGATTTATGACAGACTCATGTTAAGCAATTAAGTTTTAGATCAATTAGAAAATGGTAATGACATATGTAGTAAACAAACCGTAATTCTGGTTAATAAAAAACCAAAGTAAATGGTATTTAAATCATTCATTTGATAATTTTTCAGCTCATATTGTAACGCTTTACCGGAAATTCTTATTACCGCACATTTAGTAAAAAATACAAAACTGAAGAGTGAATTTAACCGAAGAAATGGATTTTATGCCGTGCTCTAGGGAAGAAATCATAAAAAGTTTTTTTGAAAATGCATGAAAAATACATTTTTAAAGTACTTTTTTAAAAAATATTTTGAAAAAATAATTTTTTTTGGAAAAATTTCATGATAAAATTACAAGTCTAAGTTCAAACCACATTTACCAAACTTTATCACACATTATAAAACCATATTTTATTGATAATTTACCAAGGCTCTTTGGTAAAAATCACCAAGCTTTCTGTTATTCCCATTAGAGCCAGAAGCTCGGTATATTGACCATATTTTGTTTCAGTCATATTTTTTCTCAGTGTACTAATGAATGAATGGGATATATAAGCAACACAAATACACAATGCTAAAGAATATATTCCACATTTATATACCTTATGTAAAATAAATGCGTGCTAAATAATGGTTGACGTATGTAGCTATTTATTTTTTCGAAATAATCTTTAAATTGCCTTATTTTCATGATAAGCTTTTATATTTAATGGATATTGCATAGAAATGAAGTGAAGGCAGGAAAATAAACATTGAGTGTCTTTGGCGGGATAAAGTGGGAAAACATATCCTAATATACAAGCCACACCCTAAATTACTGTCACAGTCTTGCTTTTACTTGTTGCAAATGACTGCAAATGCAATTCTTATTTAGAAAAGCAATTCTTTTCTATGTGCACTTAGCTCTATTAAAAAGGATGATGAATTATTTCATATTGTTATTATTTCAAAAATTACTTTATTGCATTTTTGCTTAAGAAATCATATATTTCTGATAAAAATTGAAATTCAAGTACTATGATTAGAAATATTGTAATACCAAGACCTAAATTAATGCCAATTCTTATTAAAATCAGATAGTTTCTCTCTATGAATGTTTAAGTTTTTGAAATGTATTTTTAGTTCAAGTAGAGTTGCCATATTTATCAATGATAATTATTATTTGTGATTATTTAATAAGTTTTATTTTAATTTATCCCAATTAAAAACAGTTTAATAAACATGAATATTAATTAAGAACTATCAATTAGGCAGTTAAGTGAATAATATTCTCAACAGAAGGACTCAGTATCTTACCTAATCTAATTTACATATTCCAGAATATATTTGAATTGATTAAATGCGAAATATGTATGATAGATAAAAGCAAAAATGTTATTTTAACAATCATTTAGTAAAATGCTTCGAACGAGGTACTTTTCCGATTAAAGTAAGTTACAAGTTTCAAGTAGATTTGAAGAACAGAAAAAAAAAACAAATATGTATTTTCTTTACCACCAGATTTCAAGCAAATTTTAGCCACTAAGTAATGAATTACTATTTTTTGCCCAAATAGCATAATAAACTAATTGATAAGTAGTGCTTTTTATATTTTTTTGTTAATTTTTATGTAATGTTTGTCGTATTATCTGTTTAAATTATTTCTTAATTTTTGAGAACTTATTCATGTTCTCAGAATTATTATACGACTACTAAATGCGAATTTTCCTCTTTAACACTTTTTGCTTTAAAAGTTTAAAACTCAATAAGGATTACATTTGTGATCCTTTCAATCAAATTTTCATATTTTTCTTTAAGTATTTTTTATTTTTAATAAATTTTACTTTGAATTATTGTGTATTTTCTATTTTTTAAAATCTAGAAATGAGCTTTTTTTTAAATGTGAAATTGCTTTGCAAAAAATGCAATTTCTATTGCATTTTTAAAATTGCTTGCATTTAAATTACAGACCAGCCACTACTAAATAAAAAAAATGGTAAAGTACGTAAGTTATTTTTTAATTGCGATATTGTCGTATATAAAAGATGTTTTCAAAGCTTTTATAATGATTTTAAGGACATTTTCAATATTAAAATTTCAAATCTGGTAACTAGGTTCGATAGAACAAATTTTAAAACGAAGCAAAATTATTTCAAAATTATTCTGATTTATTACCTAAACTCAGTGGAGCGTCAGTCCATAGAGGACCTAAATATAATATTAATTCCTTATTAAGTAAAAATTGTGTTCATATAATTCTCTGAGGGTTAACAGGAAAGAAACAGAATCCTTATTCTGCATGAAGGTGACCCTTAACAGAGATACTAATTTCATGAAAGAGATCTGCAGAGACATAAAATACTTTTAAATCCACCATTTCTATTTTTTTATACATGCCGCCTACAGTCTACACCTTTAATCCTGATAAAATCTGGATAATAATGGCAGATATTTCATGCGAGTCAATGTTTGTGTTCAGATTGGTTTGAGATTTGTGGATGATGGTATTTGCCATAAGTTGTAAAATGCTAAATAAAAATGGAAGTTAAAAAGTTTTATCAGGAATAAAGATGCTAACTATCAAATTTTAAAGTGAGATGTAAGATGTTATATGTAAATGGAATTTAAAAGAGTTCATCAGGAATTATGATGTCACCTTTTAAATTTTAATATGAGATGTAAGATGTATGAGAGAGGAAGTTAAAAGCGGATTCAGAGGTAATCTGGAAATATGATATCATATATAAAATTTCAATATGAGATATTAGATGTCAGTTGTATAGGGCAAATTAAATCTTTTTAAAAAAAGTGGCCACTTTTTAAAACATGTATTCACTTCTTCAAAATTTTAAACACTTAAAAGTAAAACTGCTAGGCAATAAAACTATAAAGCTGCAAATGCGAGGCATTTCATTAGAAGCATTTCTCAAAACATGGCTACGCATGAATATGGTTCACTTATAACATGCTAAACTGAAAATTAAATAAAAAGGCATAAAATAATTCCATATTTATACAGAAAAAAGTTCTAAAGTGTACATGAGGTGCATTTTCGACGAAAAAACTGACAGACAATTTTTTAATCGCCGTTTTCAGTACTTAGTCTCTCTATGGCCTATGGTGATCGTTAAATTTGCCTCATAATCAGCTGCTCTATATAATTATTAACCAGCTTATAAGGCATTGGGCTTTTATATAACCCTGACGTAAATGACTTGATGAGCATTTTAATTTAATAATAAGGAAATTATCGAAAAATACAAAAAATAATAAATGGTGATAATTAAGAAAGTAATTTTTAATATTGACTATGCGAGAGACTCCAAAACTTTTATTTAATTTACAAAAATAATCAACCAGCGTAAATTAACTTTTCCCTAATTAACGAAGGGACTTTCTACTGCAAACAAGATAGTATATGTTCTTCGTAACCGTAATCCTAAAGACAAATATCTCCTTTTCGTACGCTCTTAATGGAATGATTCCGGTGATCTAGGATTCCGTAAACAAGCGCCCCTTCCTAGACCATGAAACTAAAGCTTTCACATCATGTTTGTTTTGTGGCTCCAATGAAGATTTATAAAGGTCATTGTTCTTTCACGGTCATGTCTTGGTGATAACTGGAAATTTATTCCCCCTTCCTTTATTACTCTTTCCTGAGTTCGTATTTTCTTTGTCGATGAAATGAAGTTCAATAAAGATTAAATCACAATTTGCGGTAACATTGAAAATGATGTCGAATTTTTCTTCTTAAAAAATAATAAAATAAAATTTCTTAGAAGTATAGCATGGATATTGGGCGAAAGTAAAACTAGACAAAAGTAAGCTCGTTATACTTTACATAAATTTAAGGTTTGTTAGAAGTTTATTTGAAGTTGACTTCAGAAACAAACTTAAAAAATTAATCTCTCAAGTAGATGAAATGAAGTTCAATAAAGATTAAATCACAATTTGCGGTAACATTGAAAATGATGTCGAATTTTTCTTCTTAAAAAATAATAAAATAAAATTTCTTAGAAGTATAGCATGGATATTGGACGAAAGTAAAATTAGACAAAAGTAAGTTCGTTATACTTTACTTAAATTTAAGGTTTGTTAGAAGTTTATTTGAGGTTTATTTGAAGTTGACTTCAGAAACAAACTTAAAAAATTAACCTCTCAAGTCGATGAAATGAAGTTCAATAAAGATTAAATCACAATTTGCGGTAACATTGAAAATGACGTCGAATTTTTCTTCTTAAAAAATAATAAAATAAAATTTCTCAGAAGTATAGCATAGATATTGGACGAAAGTAAAATCAGACAAAAGTAAGTTCGTTATACTTGACATAAATTTGAGGTGTGTTAGAGGTTTTAAGAAAAATTTGAGGTTTATTTGAAGTGTACTTCAGAAACAAACTCAAAAAAGTAACCTCTCAAGGTTTAAAATCAATCAAGGGGTATGGAATAGTTTTATTCGCACTTGAGGTTGTTTTGGAAGTGAACAGGTTATATTTTTGACACTTCAAACAAATATGTATACTTGAGGTTTTGAATAGTTTCATCCGATTTTATTTACAAGTATTGCTGAGCTATATATGAGGTTGATTTTATGAGGTGTAAACGAAGTGGAAATTGATGATGTTTTTTGAGAAGGTTATTTTTGGTGCAAAACGTAACCTCATTTTTATTCTTTGGTGAATTTTCGAACACCTGTCAACCTCAAAACAACCTTATTTTTTGCAAAGGATGTTTGAAGTCTATGTTTGAATCAAAAGTATAGAGCAAACGACTTTATTCAATTAGTGTGAATCATTGTAGAATAGATGATACGAAACAGTAAACACATAATTTTTTTTTATCAGTTTAGAAACTAATATTCGTATCTGGGAAAAATGAGGATCTGTTTAACAAGGATAAGTTGAATTAAATAAAAATAAAATTTGAATTGATGTTGTAAAATGATTCCGAAGAAGGAACAATTTCGGCTATTAAAGTCACAATTAGTGATTCAGTATCCTCACTCTCAGATTAGTTCATAATGTAATTCCATCGCGAAAAAAATTAACAGATATGAATGGATTGATTTGAAACAACTATTTAGAGCCACTTACTTGATTTAGGGTGAATCATGGGAAAAAAATTGGTTTTAATGGTAAGCAAATGATTCAAAAAGAGAAACTATTTAGTTGATCAAAAACGCCAATTCTGTATTCAACTCTACGGATTGACGATCTACTATACGGATTGACGATTCTGGGAATCTGGGTTGCTATACGATTGCAATAAATTAGTTCATTTAGGTAAGCCAAATTAGGAATACAATCTTCAAATAAAAAATTAATTTGAATAAACTGTTTTGAATCAATATATTGGAATTATTGATTTTAGCTTATGTAAAAATGATGAATCGAATCACTAATTTTTCACTCAACACTAAACGAAAGCTATTTTTAAAAATATTTTTATTAATATTTCTTTTTTATGCTTATAAACATTTTTGATGTAAAAAATAATGTCTAAAATTTTATCTCAATAATCTTAATATATCCCCATATAATCTAATAATCTCTAAAATTTTATCTCAAGTTTTCTTTACAGATTCCAAGCTATAACATCACTCTTAAAGTTAAATTACACGGGCATGACTTCCATTTTAATTATTAGAAATATTGTACTTTTGCACATTACCTCTAAATTAATAGATGAAACAAACTTTCCCTTTTCGAACTTAAATTTTTTTACTCAGTCTTAGAAGTTACCGATCAATAAAATAAAGTAAAAACAAAGATAACCTTTTTTGGAATTATTTTGTCACCATAACAACAGAGTGAGTTTTATCTCCTGATAAAATTTTTTTTAGTCAGCGTTATTAGATCAGCAACTTAATATGAGAGAAGCCGGATTAAATTAAATAAAAGTCTATTGCGTATTTTGGAAGAGAATAGTTTTTCATCGCCTTCGGCTATTGAAGAGTTCAATATCAAATACACTATGCAAACTTCTTTCATAAACGTCTAGGCGTAAAATAGTTGCGGAAGAAAGTTTTTATTTATTTTTTATTAAATTATCTAAAAAATGCGTTGCGAATTCATAAATATGTTTTATTTGTACTATTTATAGTCTGATTTTCTTAATAAATGCTTTATTGCATTTTTCCTCATTTCTTGCTTGTTTCTTTAAATGTTTTTTTTTAAATGTAGAGAGTACTGGAGCAAGTACTTAGTTTTCTATTTTTCCTTTGAAATTATAATCGATCACATTGCATCACATTTAAATATGACTGAAACTTGACGAGGAAAATATTACTTAATATTGTATGCGTCACTAAAAAAAAGGTTATTAAATATTCATTTTTTATTCAACTTATAACACGAATTTCATAAACTTATAAAGCCCTAGGGATAAAAATTTATTTTCCGTTATGGTAGGAGAATTTATTGAAGTTTTCCGCAAAGTAAAAATTTTCACGTCATATAAAAATGAGCAAATCTTAATTACTTAATAAAATTTATTGCAAAAGATACATCTATACTTCAGATATTTTTCAATATAATTACCACTGAAATTGTGACATTTATTGTGAAATTGGGAATTGTGAAATTGAATCGTGAAATTGTGACATTCATGTCGAATTTGTGCAGACTTATAAAATCCAAAGGATAGCATAATTACTTGGTAAGATTATCAAGAGATAACATAATTACTTACCACAATATAATTATTCGGTAAAATTCATTTCAAAAGAAAAATAACATTATTTCCAAGGATATTGTTAACAATGATTATCGAGGACATTATGATCATTATTAACAATTGCCATGGGATAACATAAATACCTAACAAAACATAATTACTTAGTAAGATTTATTTCAAAATATACATCAATATTTCAGCTACTTCAAACTATAATTACTACTGAAATTTGTGACATTTGTTAAACCGTAGCATACTTTTTTGTGGCCCAATATCAAAAAGTCTTCATCTAGATATGGAGCTGCCGCATCATAACTCTCTGCACGTCTTCCTTTATGAGAAGAGGATTCTCTTCAGGTGCAAGACCAGGTGGAAGTCATTTAGTGCTGGTCACCAGCATACGGTTACCAATGTCGGCATACCGAAATCAATCTATTGCAGAAGTTTTCCTGAGAGGCGTTTGATCGTCTACATTATAGTCTGGATCTTTATCCCAGCGACTTCTTATTCTTGTACTATAAGATATTCATTCCCTTATGGAAAAAGAAGTGCAAAGAGCTGAAACTTGCAAACTCAATTCCCAAGTGGTAGACTTCTAAGAGAATAAGTGACAAAAAAGTATCATACGGTATGACAAATTTTAGAATTCTGGTAATTTTTATGTAGGGAAGTAGCTGGAATATTGTTGTATTTTCTGCAATAAATCTTTCCATGCCTTTTTGTTTAATTTTTATGGGCCGTGGGAAGCTTACTTTTTGGATGGCCCTTGTAGCTATGAAAGGCTTCAAAAATTAGTATATGGTATTCCTTATTTTTTTTCCTTTTCATATTAGCTTAGTTTTGTTATTATCGTACGTTCAATTTTTTCTTAAATACAGCCTCTGTTCTCTCTTTTAAAATATCTTTGGTGAGACAATATTTAAAAGCTTTACTCACACATTGTTTTTCATAATAGTGTTTTACTTATAACTTTCATTAAATCCAAGAGGAAGTTTTTAAATCAAAATGCTTCATTGAAATATAAGTAATTAGTGTATTATTCTTGAGATGCAATTAATGTTTAGAGCAAATACGAATACGTTTGACACGAAAACAATTGCAACTTAAAAAATGTTTTTTGTAATAAAAAAAAAACTTTTACTGAAATTCGAATCCAAACTACTGTAAAAATAAAAATATGACATAACAATACTGGTGTTTAATAAAATATTTGAGTCGGAAAAGCTAATATAGACAAAGCTGCAAAGAAGCGACAAATAGGGAAAAAAAAACAGTAGCAAAAATGAGGATTTATTTAAAACTAGATACTGCGCCCCCTGCTCGCTAACGCTCGCCAACCCCCGAAAATTGCTACGCAATCTTATATGGTTTTCTTCGCAAACCAAGCTCGCTTCGCTCGCTACTAACTTAGGTACATTGCAAATGCACAAAATTCTAAGAATTCAAAACAATCATTCAAATCCATTAACAACTTTTTTTTAAAAAAAATTACATCTTTTTAGTAAATGCTAAGTCATTAAAATAAATTTGAATTCAAATAAATGACATGTAATTCGTGAAACCTATCAGAAATGTGCTACAGTATAAAATCTGAAGATAAAATTTCTAAAACTGATATCTCTTTAAAAAGGTTAAAATTTTGCCTATAATTAAGTCTATTAAAAATTGAAATAAGTGAATTGCAATGAAAAAACCTGCATAAACAAATAAATTCTAGTAAAACAAATAAATTCGTGATATAAATCAAAAATCGTCAAATAAATTCTTAATATATAAATTCGTGAAAAAAAGCGCTTTCGACAAAATACTTAAATAGAGATCTATCGACAAAGACTACTCAGCTCTGCCTAGCTTATGCTCTCTCTGGTTATTTCAGTTTCCATTTTTAAAAGCGCTATATGTTGAGCCATCTCAGCTAGATTTGGCATGTGACATTTTTGGCAGCAATCATTGGTCGATTTTCTAGCGTTGCCATTCGGGGAGTTGTAATGAGGCTTTCTTTTGTCGCCGTGTAAGAGAAATATATATATAGATAATGTATTTATTTTTCTGCTCTCTCCTTAATTTTTTACTTAATCTTTTACATTCTACTTAAATAGATATTATCTCATATATATATTTTTAATTTTGAAGCAATTTGAGATAATTAAAATGAATCAAAGCATTATAAAAAATTAACTAATAACAAAATAATTAGGTCAGCCCCTTTTCCTTTTCTCCCTGATTACCATCACCCTGTACTAATTTCTACCTTGTACTAACTAGCCCTGGTCACTTTTACTTTATATCCTTTGCTGGATCACAAAGAATATTCTATCACGATTTTAGTAAACAACGGGAGAAATATTCTTAGCAACGAAAAATGCTGTAAGTGGCGTGTCGGATTGTCATGGTGGTGTCAAAAATATGTGGAAAAGGAGGTCAAATTAATGAAGGAGTTCGTTCTTACGGACGAGATGTATGGATAATATCATCAGAAGGAAAGACTGTTATTTGGTTGACATACATTTAAAACCAGCGAACTGGAAGGCGGGGAGCAGAATTTGTTTCAGGAGAAAGTGTACTATGCTAAGTCATTTAGTTCGAGTTTGTTTCGTTGAATTATAAACATTGTCGGAAAAGATTTGTAATGCTGCATGGTGTTTAATGAGTTTGGTGCGTAGAGGTTTATTAAATTTCCTGCCAATTACTGAGTTGCTTCAGAAGACATGTGAAACATAAATCTATGAAGAGTTTCAGATAGTATTAAATGATTTAAAACTAACTTGAGAATATGTAATTATGTGTCTTCATTAAGGTAAGAATTCTTCCATGACTGAAATATTTTAATTTGAAAAGTTACATAGACGAAAAAGACTTTTAATGACATGATGACAATTTTTTTTAAAATCCTGAAAATTCATACTTGTATTTTTAAAATAGGAGGAAAATGGATGTAAGAACACACTTACAAATCAGGAATATCAGGAAAAAAGCTAAACATAAAGGATAGATAAGGACAAAATATTTCTTAATCAGGAAAATCAGGAATATCAATACAAACTATGAAGCCTGCGATATTATCATATATTGAAATTATTATTCAAATAGTAATTTAGCTTTTTGATAAATTACAAATATGTCTACCTAAGATAACTCTCAGTTAACTTATAAAATTTTCATCCTATAGGTAATATTTTTACTTTAATACTGGTTTTCCTAACTATAAGGCACGTTATTGTATGAGACGAATTCCTGTGATTTCCATATGAACAGTCATTTAGTTTCTCTGGAGACGTCTTTAACGTAGCGTATAGCATTGTAACGTTCCTTCCTTATTGTAGCTTATTAAAAATAAAAAATAAAATTGTTTGATATTCGTTCTTATGCAAGCGAAAATAAAATGGTATCTCTTTTTTTTAGAGAAGGAACATCCAAAGCCCATCGGAAAAATATTTGTAAATAAGCAGAAAAAAATATGTATCTTCTTATTAGAGTTAAAACCTAATGCCTGCAAACTCGTTTTACTAAATTTAATAATGTAACATGAAAGGCCTATTTAAACTTTACTTTCCATAGTCTTATGAATCACATTACTTCAAACATTAAAATATACAAAAGAATACATTCCCCGCCGAACCTGTGCAGGGACGCCGTTAAACATTTTCGGAAGTACCTCCTGAAGGAAGACGAGATAGTTTTGAGCATCCAGTAGAGGTGGTTAGATGTATGGATCGACTAAATTGTACCCCATGCTACCCGCCCACACGTTGTGAAGCGTTGTTGTGCAGCTCGTGATCGGGCTACATGTGGGTTGTTTAAGACCCACATGTGCACGTTGAGCATATTGAACACACTTTTTGTGAAAGGATGCTACATCACTGAATAAAACAGAACTGGAAAAATGCTCATCAGCCTTTATCTATTGTAGAAGCAACTGAGCAAATGCGATACATAATGGGTCTTCACTCGGCTGTACTCTCTGAACATGAAGGGAGTATAAGGCTGCAGATGCTCCGGTGTCAACGGCAAGGACCTGTACTCTGGTATCAGGATTCATACAACAGACCCTCTTCGATTATGAGTGTTTGTATTGCTTACACCCTCCAAGTACCTTCAATCCTGGCTGTGAAGGACCCACGTTCCGCAATCTTCTGAGATCACCCGAGCGAAATATGTGATGATTTAGTTGGTGCCTCGTTGGATATCTTTCCCAATACAACCGAACAGCGTTTGTAAAACGATTCATGTTGAGCACAGGCAGTCGGCGTCTACAATGAGGAAGCCAAAAGTGTTGACTTTGAGAGCTTGCCTACAGCACTACCTATAGAAATTCGTTTTCCTGTGTAATTATGGCTCATAACGATGTTCTCAACCTCCCCTTTAAGTTTGTAAGCGACGCCCAATCAGAACCAATTAGGTTCGATACATTTGTTTGCTGTTGCTAACAGATAACCAATCAAATCTGATTTGAATCACATGGTTAGGCATAATTATTTCACTTTTTCTCGATTTGCGAGTAACCAATTGAAAGCTTTCCGTCAAGAAATAAGGGCAAGGTGCAACTGTTATTATCCATTATCAACGTATACACTCTTTTTAAGTAATTTATTCAAACTCACTACAATGTCACTTAAAACTTTCCTTCACTCAATTCGTCAATTATTCTTCCTAAAATTTATTACGATTTTTATTTTTATAAACAAATGATCCGGAGGTGGACGTATTGCCCCATTTCCATGTACTTCAAACTCACTAAAATGCTACTTTAAACCTTAATTCATTAAATTTTTATTTATTCTACATAAAATATGTCAGTATTTTAATTTTTTTTATAAATAAATGATACAAAGGTGAGCACATTGCCTTCCTTCTACTACGTGGAGGAAAGACGCATGCGTGCTGAGCTATCTCAGAACAATCGGCAACAGTTAAGAAAGTGCAGAATATACATAGTTTAGAGTTAGAGAGAGATTGGTTTTCTGCACGCATGATATGATATCAATAAAATACTTCGTTTAATAATCCAGTAATCTTTCAAGACGATCGATGGGGAAATTAAGTTCATAATTTTTGAAAGTAACAAATAATTCCTATTTTTTTACTATTTTTTGTTTCTTAAAGAATTTAATAATCATAATCAAAGATTATTTAATAAAGATAAAGTTCTGTTACTCGTTAATTACTGAATTTCAGAATATGTTTCAAATGGTTTCAGTAAATAAAAAAATTGAAAACAGCAAATTTCAGCGAATGATCAACAGTTTTCGCTGACGAAAGCAGAACATTAATTTTTAACTTATAATCTCCGTCTAAATTTAAAACATATACCTACAGTGCAAAAAATTCCAGATTACGATATAAATTTCTGGCACTTTGGGTGTATCATCCGCAAAAGCCATTTTATCGTAAAATCCATTTTTACCGTAAAATATTATACCATGATTTTTACAGGGATTTTTAATTAATTTGAGTGATTCAGTGATTTTACGGTAATTATATTTCTATAAAAATTCAGCAGACTATCAGGCTTTTTTTGTTCCGCAACATGTTTTGATAAAACTGGATTTTATGGTAAAAAGTATTTGCTTCCTAAGTGCTGGTACTTTTTACCATAAGTTGATCCGTAATTTTTTACAGTATAAGTACATGTGTCGTATTTTAAGTTTTAGAGGTAGTATTAAATTGAAAATATTTAAAAAAACCAAAGACACGACAGTCAATGTTCAAAAGACCAAAAGATGTTCAAAAATCATTAGCGCCAATAATCTTTTTCACACTTTCGTCATTTGGTGGTTCCTTCCATATAAGGGAAAGTGCAGTTGTAATTCACTCTCCGTGAGAAATGCTTCTCGAGAATTGTCCCAAGTAATATGTTAAGGACATCTGTGACAGTGAAGATATGCGAGGAGTAGGAGGAGGTTTAATTAATGAACGTTCTAGTACTTAAGGACGAGATGTATGTATAATGATATCATCAGATCGCTATTTGCTTGACACACATTCAAAACTAGTGAAATGGAACACAGGATCTGTTTTGAGTGGAAATGGTCGCCTATTACATAAGTCATTTAGTACCAAGTTTGCTCGATTAATTTATATACATTGTGAGGAAATATCGGCACAATAAAATAGTAAAGCATTGACCAAATTATTATAATAATTTGGTTTTTCCCCATGGCTCAGTGATAAGCAACATAAAGCAATCTCAATCAACAATTTCAACTATTCCCAAATGGTTCAGACAGTAATTTAAAACAAGAAGTAATTATTTTCTGAAAACGTGTCATTATTAATTGGGTACATGTAACTGATCACATGGTTGAATCTAATCACGTGGTTGGGCTTGGCGTGTAAGTGTTACAGCTTTAAAGCTTGGGTTTATTATAGCGCTGAATCAAATTTCGGATCAGATTTAGTTGGATGCCTGCTAGCGACATCACGTGTGTGAGTCGAAATTGATTGGCTGACCCATGCGTGCTGTTACCTGCAAGCATCTAATTCAGTGTTATATGTAGAGCCGATGTTTTGATGACCTAAGATATTCCTAAAAGGTGGGCTTAAAAATAGTAAAAATTCTTTGAAAAAAATAAAAATGCTCTTAAAATTAAAAAAATTATTCCCTTGTATGTACAAAATTTTGATTAAAGTTTCAATATAATAATCGTAGTTACGTGCGTTGTGTGGATTCTTCAGGGATAACCTAATAAGTGTGTCTATTTAAAAACAAACACAATTTTGAATTATTAGGATTTTCTAGAAGAGTATTTTCAAGATGTAATGCATGGAATAAAACGACTCAGTTAAAATGTGTATTAAAGTTGTAATAATGAGTTAGTACTTCAAAAAATGCTTAAAAGAGAACAAAAATTATCCTAAGTTTAAAAAACAACATGCCTTAAAGGAGCAAAAAATCCAAAATTGATGCAAAATGCCATTATTAGGACCTTAGCTATATGGTCCTCTTAGTGTTCGACAGGTTAACACTGAAGATATCCCTGCTTTAGAATTAAGACTTTTTAAGCATGTGTGCGACAATTAAAAGTGTTTCGTAATGCAAGAGTCATTATCGCTTGGAGAGAAAAGGTTATTTCTTATTTATTAACCGAAATCTAAAATATTTAGGTTAGTTAAAATTAAACAGACGATAACAAATAAATAAAATCATAAATCGTGAAAGTTCAGAGGAAAAATTTGCCCAAAGTTTTGTTTCACCCTTTATTTTTTAACTGCCTTAGATAAAGGACAATTTCTAAGCAACAAAAATATTTTTAATTATAAAATACAAAAAACATCAACACAAATGTATCAAAGCTCTTAACCCCGTCCCTCCCCCGTCAGGGGGCATCCGGAGAATACTGTAGGGTCTAAGTGCGCGTACGTGATCTCTCAGCAAAAGAAAGAGAGGATTCAAAAAGGTAGTCTTGGTGGCGATCCATGGCAACACCAGAAGGCCTCTAAGAATTTAGTGAAATCTTAGAATTAGCAATAGTAGTTACTCAGAAAATAGAATGTAGGAGTTTGAGTGTACAAACATAATAGGCGAGGCATCAATTAAAAAAAAAACATTGAAAAAAAGGTAACAAACATATTGTGATGATGAAAAGTACCAGAATTTGTCCAAAGCCCATGAAAACAGATACAATTTCAAAAAGAAGAGTTACGGCGAGGCAGCCGTGAAGAAAAATACACAAACAAGAGGAAACTCAAAACATGAATAGTTAGAAAATTTGACAAAATTTTGAATAATAAATTAATCGAAAATTCGAAAATCATTTCTGAAGAATACAAATAGAGTATTTGCGAAGATTCAAGATAAAAATAAATAAATAAGCAAATAAATAAATAAATAAATAATAATAATAATGTTATTAGAATACAGAAAATTGTTAACAGTGAGATACAATTAATGCATTACATGAAATGTAGAGCTCGTTAATTGTAAAGGACACATTTGTTGACGCCGTCTAGTCAAGTAAAGTTCCCTTGTAAGGGAAAGGCGTTCCATTATTTTAATGATTTTCTGTTTGACTTTCTTCTGCTTCCAAAATAATTTAAGTCGAGTGCAATTTAAATGTACAGAAAAAAGTTTTTGCCGAAGGTCTTGAAATTTACTGCAATTTATTAAAATATGTTCCAGATTTTCAAAAGTATTGCAGGAGTCACAGAGTACTTCTTTGCCAAAAAATCTAGCCTGGTGTTCTCCGTGAGCCCCGTGATTTGTGAGAAATTGATTAAAAAAAAATTTCAACACAAATGTATAAATTTCGAAAAAAAATTTAATTAATTTTTTTTTTATTGAAAAGTGTTTTTATTAAATCTTCAATTTTTTTTTACTAATTTATCTCCTTGTAATGTTATTATGCAAATAATTTCAGTTTCTTAACCGGTAGAATGAGAAAGATGCTCTTCATCAGGAAGAATATACGTACTAAACAGTACGAATACGTGCTAATAAGAGATGTAATGTGAGAGTATCGTATTAAGATCACGTCCGTCCTTGGGCCACTAGAGTTAGAAAGGATTGGTTTTACATATGATACCTTGGGCATACATGCATTGGACGCATCTAAAATATAGCTATATAAAAATTATTTAAATTTTCTTACGTAACGTAATATTTATTTAATTCTGAATTACTATTTAAATTAAAGCTTGCTTTGAACTCTATCACTTAAGAAATGCAATCTATTCCATAATGTGAATGAATAAACTAATTAAGTACGATTAACAAATAAATTTTAGTTAATTACTGATTAGTTAATTGAGGTGGCAAATATTGATTTAGTCATTAGTTGATTGAAAAGTTCAATGAGCATTTTAAAAGCAACAACAAATGTTAATGCTTTTAAGAAGCAAATAAAATTCTTGTTGCCAGCTGAAATTATTATAGTGTATGGTATTTATTTCACCAAATTGACCTCTTAAAATGTAAAATAATTTTAAATCAAAAAATATGCAAAATGTTTTTAAGTCAAAATGAATGATTATTTCGGATAAATAAACCATAATTATCTCTGCATACTTAATAATTTGCTGACAAATAGAAACATTTCAAATACAGAACAGTAAAAAAGCAGATTACATAAAATTTTTCAGATTTATAATTTAAATTATTCAAAGTATTTCGAAACCCTTATATTAAAGAAAACTGCAAAATCAGCAAAATAACAAAAACAGTAATTGCTTTCCTTCAAATTAAGTAGTTTTATGTCTCGCTGCGTAAGTTAATTTTTATAATTAAGTATTCCGAGAAAAAAAAATAGAAGAGAATAGAAGGTTTTAAACTCATCTAAGAAGCAAATTGCACTCCATGCAACCTCTTAATGAAATAATTAAAAGAAATGGCAAAAAGTTCTAATCAATTTAAAAACTTCAGACTTCATTACTTGAAAAGTTTTTAAGCTTTTCCTGTTATAATCTTTGAAGTATCATGTTTATTTAGCTTTTTATTACCAAGGAATTTATTCAATGAGAAACAACCTTATCTCGTATAATAAATATTTAATTGATTACAAAATTCTTCTCTCTCTAATAACTTTAATTTCCCTCCTCCTTGTAACTAATCGCCCAATTAAAGAATTAATTAAAGGAAATTCAAATTTCGCTTTTTACAGAAAAAGATTATCCCATCGATTTGATTTTTAAAAAAAATCGTTTAGTTTTATGTCAGAATGAATCATTTCCCCCCGACTGATTCTGATTATTTGATTAAAAAAACGCACGGTTAGTTAACTATGATGACAAATTAACTATTCCTTGTTTAGTAGCTGTAAAATTAATTATCATTTTAATTACATATGAAAGGTGTATGTACGCAATGTATGGTTAGACATTTTAGGGGTTTATATATGGTTATATATAAAATTTTTTATGCCTTTCAGATAAATATTCCAAGAATCCAGGTGCCCTTGTAATCCCTTTGGCTCTTTTTTGCTTTTTTCCTCTTTTTTCATATTTGCGTTTACGTCATAGTTTTTTGAATCGTATGGTCTTATTATATTCTAAGTACAGAGAGTAAAAGGAGGAACACCTTAATAACTTGTAGACAGACTGAATTTTCAAGTACTAAAATGCATTCTTAATGATTCAATAGGCCAATCTTAAATATAATAATAATAAACAAAAAACGACTGATTTTTTCTGAATAAACATGCAATTTTTTGACAGATTTAAATTTTTGATCCTCAAAATAAGAGGGTGGGTGGCCGCAATCTGGAAAATGTGGATCTAATAGTTTAGGTTGAGGAATGATCGGAAAATTGGGACTCTTAATATTAATCTCCCTTCTTGCATATTTCACCACATCTTTGTAAATATTTAAGATAATAGAAAATAAATTTTGAAATCAATTATTAAGCTATTTTATCCAACAATAATTCTGCGTAGAAATTCTGTGATAACTCTGATTTATTTATTACTTTTTATTATTTATTACAAAATAATAAAAAATCTATTGAATTATAAGCTATGCAAGATTTCACATTATTTTTAATCAAATAATTTTGAAGTACAAAACCTAAAATTTGAGCTGAATTCATCAATCAGTTATTAGATAAAGAAGCTTTAAAAATACGTCTTTTTTATACTATTCAGCGCAAAAAAAAGGAAATTAACATTATACGGTCCAAAATTTCGACCGATTTCTATCTTAAATTATTCGAATAATGCTTTACAGATTGTGATAAGTCCCATGCTTTTAGGATCAAAAATTCAAATTTGACGGGAAGTAAGATTTTGTGTCGAATTTTGTTGCTTAAAATATCGTCAGCATAAATAATTTGCTTGTTTAAGTGAAGTTCTTCGAACCATTCTGATGTTATCGTAGTACGCAATAATCCAAAAGTTATCGAAATGTTTTTATTTTTATTTTTAATAGTGCTCACTGTTTATAATATGCACTATAAAATAGTCCTAAAAATTTACGATAGGCAAAAAAGCAGGAGAAGTGCGCGGTTGAATCTGAATTTTAGGGTAGACATTACTTAAATGTGATTTCATAATCACCTTATAATTTCCTTTTTTTTAATAGGATTTAAATTACATGAGTTATGAAATATAGTTTTAAGGATGTTATGTAAGTCGCATTTTAAATTAAGTAATTAAATAACAAAATAATAGAGAGCTTTTGCTTTACGTTACGGTTTCCTGTTAATGCAAACGCCAATTAAGCTTAACAGCGCATGGGCGAAATTTAACATAAAAATTAGCGGATGCCTTTAAATACAGTTTTTGCATTACGTTTGGCATAACCTTAGCGTAAACGCTATTTCTCAAAAATCGCCCATTTTAATGTACACTGGTGGACAAAATTTAGAAATGGAAAGCATTTTCGCACATTCATTTGCACCTGCAAGATACCCGCACACCGCTCCATGTGTTTGACAATAGTTCCGTGAATGCCCAGAGGTACAGGCAGAAGGTCATAGTGCCCTATGTGCGTCTTTTCAAGGGCGCTGTTGGCCCTGAGTTCATTTTTATGGACGACAATGCGCGACCACATAGGGTTATCATGGTTGATGAATATCTGGAAAGCGAGGAATGGATTGGCCAGCCAAATCCCGTGACCTGAATCCTATTGAATATGCTTGGGATGCTCTTGCGATGCACCAACCTCCCCCCAGAACCATTCTGGAGTTAAAAATTGCTCTGGTGGAAGAATGGGAGGGTCTTTCACAAGTCCTCCTTAACTCCCTTAGTAACAGCATGCATACTCGTTGTGCATGCTGTCTGTCTGTCAGGGGTAACCATGCACCATACTAGAGGCAACACACACTGTACAAGCCTCACTTTTATTGCCATCTTTTATCCTTAAGTTCAGACTGCATTGGATTTATTGGCAATAGGTCTTGTCAGTGAATGGCGCTTTCATTTTTATTTTGCATACTTTATTATCATGGAATAAGCTATATCCATACCAAATTTCATTTATTTATATTCAGTATTTTTTGAGATATTTGGGAAAATGTCTTCCATGTCTTAATTCTGTCCACCAGTGTATGTTGATTTGATTGAGCTGTATTCCGTTTGTTTGCGTTGTCGAAAGCTTCCCTCCGTTTATTTTTAATTATTTCATTTCTTCTTCATTTTGCTTATTTTTATTTTCATTATATTTTTTAAAATAGGAATAATTTGTCGAAATCGGTGATATACGATGGTATAAAAGAGAGGGAAATAGAAGAAGCACTTATGTTAAAATTGTCGCAGTTTTGTCAAGAAATATACTTCAGATAGACGAACTAGGCCATAGTGGATTTTCTTTGATATGGAAGAAAATTTTTTACGATCAAAAAATTTTACTTCATATATTTGAATTCATGCATTTCCTTTTTTTTTTATTATTTTGATATTTTATTATTTCTTACATGATTTGTGAATAATATTCGAATGAAAAGAAAGAAATGTACGGTTGCATGAAAAATTGCTTATTAACATGTGGTATGTTTGTTAAACATTATTAGTTGCTAAAAAATATTTTTATTCACTTGTCCATTTTGTAACTTTATAAACTTAAGTGAGTCTTTGCTAAAATTGATTAGTCTTGAAACAGAGCTTGGTAATAAGTACTAACTGAAACTTTAAAAAATAAGTTATTTACTGAAAAGCAAAACAATTGGAGTTGTTGTCATTGAACTTATTCTAAAATATTTTAGAAGAGAAGACGGGATGAATCTAAAAGAGTAAGTGCTTAGCTATTTAGATTTTAATTTTATTGAAAATGTAAATATAAATCTTGAATGAAGTTTATTCTAATTGTAAATGTTAATGTAAATGTTATTCTAATTGTAAATGTTGTACTCCTGTATTCCTTTTGATCGATTGCATAGCGCAATAATTTTAAGAGTGTAACAGAGTGAAAATATTAAGTTGAAAATAAAATACTATTTCTGCACTCAGTTCAGCGAGAACCAATAGAGAAAGTAAATAAAGTCACCTGATACATGGCACTACTTTTAGCTGATTAACACCAAGGTTATGAAAAACGACTTTAAACTGACTAATAGTTAGAAAGGAAAGAATTGCTGACACAAGCAGGAATCAGCAGATAATGTTGGCGATAAACAGCAAACCTTTATGTTTACTTTCACTATCAGTTCTCGATAGATAAATGTTCAGTAGTAGTATTTTTATTATGAATTTAAAATTTACACACTCTTACACTTTAAAAAAAAAAAATATTGTGCTTCGCAATCACAATAAATTTAAGAGTACATATAATATGCATATATTACAACTGGCGATAGTAAACTAAGCGGATAGGTGTACATACAGTGTACACGCATATATCAGTTTGAATAAGCTTCACTTAAGTTTTATATTCGCATTTTCAATAAAGTTAAGAAAAATAGAAAGAGTTAAGCATTGACTTTCTCAAATTCGACCTGTCTTCTCTCCTAAAATGCTTCAGATTTAGTTTTATATTTTCCGGTATGTTTTGCAATGTAGATTTCTTTTCAGTAGCATTGACTTTATTTTGATGTGCATCCTTTCCAACGTTCCAGATCTTTATAAGTATCCAAAGCTAAAACTTAGGCCAAATGTCTTGTCGGTTATACCCCAGTTTAGGAGTTTTTTTCTTTGTTTTGTTTCCATTTTTAAAGTACTTACGTTAAAATTAACATACCTACGTTATTTGATAGATGCAAAACGCTATTTCTGAGCATGCGCATTATCGTTAAGGAGTTGAAAACAAGGTTAGCCTTAACGTTTACGCAATGCAAACATAACGCATAAGCTCTCTATTATGTTCCAAATTAATAAGTAAATTTTAAGATATTTCCAACGTAAAACAGATCCTCTGCCTTTCGGAATTATATACTATGTTGTCACTTCTTCTATAAATGAGGATTAATTTCATTGATAAATTTTTCCATAAATTTAATTTTCCCACAGATTGACTTTGGATTTTCTTTGTTTATAAATAAAGGGGATTAGCTGTTATAATATTTAAACTACTAACATTCTGGAAAAAAATTTTAATTAAAAGGAATTATAATTTGTGCTGTAGATGAAATTTTAATATTCTTGAATCTCAATCTCTGTTAAAAAATTTTTCACAAAACTCTTCTAATGTCGTATTTCGTACGTTTAAACCTTTACGACTGACAAAGTTTTAATATGCTTCAGTTATTATTTTTTAATAGTTTCCTAACTAAATGACATTAATTACTTTAATAATGAAGTGAAAAATTTATCTCTATGGGTGTTTCTCTCTTATAACTATTCCCAACCGTTTGCGTATCCATCCTGAAATTTTTAATGCAGCTGCAAAAGGCATTTTTAACTTCCAAACTTTTAAACGTCTTCCAAAATTGTTCAAGCATTTTAATTAGTCTGTTAGGAATGGAATTCCATTTTTTCAAATATTTAAAAGATAGGTAATATTTAAAACATTAGTGATGTTTGCTAGCATACAAATCTCTTTAATTGGAAAAAAGGCTGTGTTCCCGAATTAGCATTCCTTAAGTTATCAGAAACAAGATGTTTATTTTGTTTATATCTACGTTATTGAAACGTGATATTATAAAATTAAATAATTTGAAATTAACGATAACTGAAATAAAGCTATATACTTAAAAGTGAAATTAATGGAGAAAAGATACTTATTAGCTTAGGGGAGTAGTAAAAAATTACCATACTGATGTCAATGATAATTAATTTTGATAATAGATGCTATCGGTATTGTGACAATTGGTGCCGTTTAAATACACAAATATACTAACCTAGGTACTGACAGAACTATTTTATAAGACTATCTGTCTGTCAGGGNTAACTTAGCTCTAATTCTTCTAATATTCTGATTTATGTTTAAATTTTTAGAAGAATAGGTACAATTTCCCAACATCCCGTTCTGAAATATTTGATAAACGGTAATGTAAGAAAGTAATTTATCATGATTAACTAATACGGCACCCTTTCTTAAACAAGGAAAAAGAAATACTATTACGTTAAATTGTGGTGAAAAATTTCCTTACATGTGACAATTGACTTAAATGCGTTTAAATCATTACAGTTGTCAAAAACCAATATTGAGTTTTTTCTTTTATTAACGAAAAAATAGAGTTGATTTTAACCTTACTTTATTTTATTATTCTACATCTTTACTCTCTGTAAAGGTATTCCACAGCATTTTTCATATTCTTTTTCTTTTTCATGCTAGTGCAGTAGATTAATATCTTTCCGGAAGTTCTTTTTTTCATTGTTTGTTTAGTTCTTGTTGATAAATGGCGAGATAAATCATTCCTCTTCTGAGGAAAAATCCTAGGGATCGCATGGCATCTTTCAAGTACCTAGACACGAAAAACTGTGGATAATTATATTTATCTGTCTTCTTTTTTTCTTGAAGATATCGAGGAGGTATCGATTTGTTATGCTAAGTTGCGAATATTTCATTTCGGGATTCTAAATTAGGAAACAGTTTCGAACAGAGAATAAGGTCTCGTAAAAACTAACGATAAAGTTACGGATGTGATCATTACTTCAAATTAAGTTAGTAATGTATTTATCTTCATTTCTGGAATCAAAAAGTTTCCGAGATCTATCACTTCAAACATCTTTTTTATAAACTATTCAAGTTATTTTATTAAAATTTTGTCTTTTAAAATTACATAAAGTTTAAGGAATATTAACATTTGTATACCATAATTTTTTGTTTTCTTTCATTAGTGAAATAAGCAATAAAATGTATTAAATAACTACTAAAATAATTTTTTTGATGAACCATCTATAAAAATAAAACAAGTGTGAAAATATGAAATTACTATGAAGGGGTTTAACTTTCAAGCATTTTCCCAAATGCATTATTAGGGCCATACCATCCTGATTGTGGTTACCCCAATATTTTGAACGTCAAACATTTGACTTCATCGAATTTTTGCGTTATACCGTAGTTTAAAATACTGTGAACTCTAATTAATTAGTATATTTAGTGTTTACCTTTTGAATAATCAAGATTATAGTTTGTGAAAGTTTGTTTATTGGATCAAAAATTATGCACGTGTTTCGTTTACTATTTTAAGCACCGTGTGTATAAATATTCTTATAATTAAAACTAGATGCACACAGAAAAATAAAATCTGGTCAAATCACCATACTGTACGGTATTTTGATATTTTTGGGAAAAAACTCACAATTCTGGCTAATGAAACCAAAATATATGGTATTTAAACCATTCATTTCATTCTAAAACTCTTTTAGCTTAAAAAATATACAAATTTGAAACAACATATCTATCGTTTTCTTTAAGTCTAAATTTTTTAATCGTGACTTATTTAAAATGAAGAAAAAATTAGACTTAAGGAACGCGATAGATATGTCTGTTATCAAAAATACGAAAAATCATCAATTGCTGTACATCTTAGGCATAAATTCAATTTCGACAATACTAACATAATTTTCATCCCACTCATATCAGCTCATCTTGATTCCCTGAAATCTTAATAAAGCATAACTTAATAAAGTCATTTAATAAAAAAAAAATAAAAGAACATTTACGTCCAAAATTGGTGCCTTTTTAATTATTATAGATTACATAAAGTTCACGTAAGCTTTAAATTTTTTTAGAAGTTTGAATAGTAATTTTTATATTCATGCTTTTGGTAGGAATATAATTATCTCAAATAAATGTTAATAATCAGATAATTTAGCAACTACTTTTAAACTTTTTGGAGCATAAAAGTGGCACATTAAAGTACCGATATTAAATAAAGGATTGAATCTTTTTTGCTTATTATAATTAGAACAAATTTTATGTGAGTAGTGCATGTTTGTACGATCATGATGATTGATCCCGATCTTTCTAAAGCTTTGATTATGCTTCTAAATTTTTGATCATGATCTTTCAAAAGCTTTGATCATGATGTTTCTAAATCTATGATCGAGATCTTTCTAAAGTTTTAAAGACGATCTTTTAAGAATTGTCAGAAGCTTTTACATTTCAAATCATTTAGTCGAGGAGAATTATAACTGAATTAAATTAAGAAGAATCGCTTTCCTAAGACATGTAGAAGGCATGTATGTAGTCAAAACAACTTTTTATCCAAGAATGTAATTTTTATGCAAGCCTTCTGAGCCCAAGTCTGCGGGTTCGATCCCCGGCCCAGACACCGAATTTTCGGGATGCAGAAAATCCTTAGCGGCCATGTCGCATGATTATGCGGCATGTAAAAGATCCCTGGAGTGCCTTATTGGCTCTTGGCATTTCCTGCAAAATTAAATTCCTAGTGCACTTTAGCATCCAAATAGAGTCTCGGTGCTGCCATCTAGTGTGGCAGAAACTAGACGTCCAAATTAACATGATCAACGGTATGTCACCCATTGTGGTGGTCCTGAAAGAGCGGATACCACCTCTGGAGAATGCACTAGGTCTGCTCATCGGGAAAGACTGATAGTGCAGCTCATTGGAAATAAAAATAAAAAAAAACTTTTTATGCATTATATTTTAATTTCTTTCGTTAAAATTGAAAATAAAAAGAATCACACGAAAAATCTGCTAAAATTGTTGAGTAAGTAAGCATAAAACTCAAGAATTGTTCTCATAAAATAAGCTAATAAATAGCTTGAAAAAATGCATCTCAGTTTCCATTATTATTGAAAATAAAATGGATTTCGCTCTGCTACTTTAAAGCCCTGTGGAAATCAAAGCAACGAAAGATATACAACTATAAAATGCGAAGCACGTTTGGGTGTGGGGAAATTTCTCACATTGGAGCCCCATTTAAATTTTGTATCTGTTTCTCTATGCGGCACAATTTAGGAAGATATATGGTCGAATAAAACTGGCACGCCTTTCTTAAGAACAGTTCATTTTTTCAAATAGACATGAAAAATTGAAATATTACTTCAGAAGAACTGGTTCAGATGTTTTGAGTATAGAGTATGAACTTTTTCCGTTTATTTACTTTTTTATATTTGGTAACTTATGTTGTGTAAATAAACTATTTTATGTCTGTAACTATTAAAAAATTGCTTTTTTTCTTCAAAATATGGTGAATAATGGGTAGGCATTTTTTCTGACTTGGTAAGTATGTATATTTCATGATAGACAATTTTTGAAGCAAATCGTTATTTTTTCGGAAAACTTCGTTAGTTTTAATTTTTTACTTTATGGGCTAATAAAATAAAGATCATTCTTAAAAAAATTTTGCTTCCATGATAATTAATTTGACTTTAATAACTTCTTTGTATTATTTATTAGGTTTCCTGAAATCTATAAAAATGTGTGAATGTTGATAAATGTTTTATTCTTTCTGGAATAAATATTTAATATTGATTACTTGTTGAAGAAATTGTTTTCTATGAAATATTTTTAATTCAAAGAGTTTTAATTAGGTTTTGAAGCAACTAGCATTATATAACTAGCATTTATTTTTGGGTTCGTAGATTTTAAAAAAACATATCTCCTCCTGTAAAAAAAGAGAGGATAAAAAACTATTAGTTACTAGCATGCAATCCTCTAAAGATGTAAAGAGAGTGATAACTTACAGCCAAATTATTTACAGCCAAAGTAATATTATTTGATTGCCAAGCATAGTGATATACTATATTTAAATTTATTTCTATTTTCTCATTTTTTCTAAAAGAGTATTCAGTTTCAATTCCTTTTATCTTTACTATCAAAAATGATCAATTCTGAATTTTTATTAATTAACTAAAATGTTTTATATCAACTAAAATTTATTTTTATTAACAATAAAAACCTTTATACCCAATTTTTACATTTTATAAATTGGCATTATATTAACTATCAGGGATCTGGAAAATGAATAGATACTCGTTTCTCAATATATTAAGATAATAGTTTTGTAAGTATCGTTTTTTAACGCCAAATCTCATTAACCTTATTGAATTTCGATAGTCTGACTTCGTATTTGAGCAGCTTTTCTCGATTCCGAACACTATGTGTCTATAAAATTTGTTCTCAGTCTGCGAAATTGTTGCTTGAAATAATGGTTATTTTGAAAACATTGCTTAATAGTTTCTCCTCTTTAGAAGCGACATCTCTTGGCAAAATTTTTAGCTAATTTTTAAACTTAATATCACAGGCTACCTTAACAGAACGAAGAAAACCGAATGTTGCTATCTCCTAATTTTTCTTTCCTTGATTCTTAAAATCATCATGTATTATGCCAGGATTTTTTTTAAAAACTTACTACTGGGAATATCAGATACATAGTTCAGAAACAATTTCAAATCTTCTGCAACAAACGTTTTAAACATTGATAAATTTTTTGCGAAATGTTTGTTCATTAACAAATAAAAACCCAAACCTTCTGTATTGAAATGATTATCAGTTTTTATTTTTTTTCCGTGAGGTTTGTCAGAAAGTCTTACTCATCTCGATTATTATCAAGGCAAATGTAAATAATGCATGATACTCTTCATTATTCATTTAATATATTTTTGCTCATTTTTAATCATCGCTGAAATGATTAAAAATAAGCAGAAATATATTTAAAGAATCATACAATTGTTACACCAAAATAATAATCATTAAAGAAATTAACAATACATAATCATTTCTTATGTCTTAAAATAGAATTTCTTTTCACCGCCTTTAAATTTCTGCTTCATCCTCACTTGACGGAGAGAATTCTAAATTTTGAGAGCTTTCTTCGAAAGCCTTGTGAGCATATTAAATAACACTTTTTAGCGATGTACTTGCTACATAGCTATTGTGAATCCGTAACAGTTATTTAAGGCTCTTAAGTTAAAATTCAACCCTTTCCAGGCAGAGTCCTCCACGTTAATTAAAATTTTATGAATGAAAATCAAATTCTTAATTCAGAGTTACCCCCGCTATTGAAAAAAGTTTGTGATCTTATTTTTAAATACCGTCGACCGGCCTGTGTAGGCGGTAGGGAACTGTCCTTGCCTCAGAAAGGTTCTGGGTTCGAATCCCGGGCATGGTATGGATGTTCTTTCCTTCTCTGTACTATCTGTCCTTATTGTGGGAGCGACGTTTACCCACCTAATGGTGCTTCTGTAAGAGAGGTCAACAAATTCGCCCTGTAGATGCCTGAATAAACGGCATCAGAAACACAGGCGGGCATCAGAATTTTTTTTTTCTTTTTAAATACTTAAAAAGATACATCAAATTGGATCATTTGGATTCAGATGCAAAAATTAAGATTTATTTATTTACCTTAATCATGACTCATGACATAATTTTCTCCTCTTTGGAAAAATTCCACCAAAGTGGTGATATTTTACAGAAGTTCAATAATTGTGTTTTATAAACATTGAAAATATGTATCCATTTTTAATTTCAGTCCGTTCTTTTGAGCAAGATAGTATGTACCGCTGGAAATTTGAGTTTTGCTTCAGGATTAAGGCACTCAAATTTATTATTTTTTATTCCATTGATGTGCTTAATCAAAATGTACAGGCGTTTAGAGTACGATTCTTTTTTCAAAATTTATTTCTGTGGCCTTGACGACGTGCACAGATCATTGATGGTGATTTTGTAACAAAAACTGCTTGACCCGCCTGGCACGTCTAACATAAAGTTCCTTTGTCTGAAGTTAGATATAGGAACTCTAGTTTTTAAAGCATAAGTGGTTAGGTAAAAAAAAGATGATAGTCAGTTGGTGATAGATGAGATCTGTAGGGCGTAGTCAAATGGTTCCTAGCTCAAGACCATAAAGTGTTATTATGCCCCAGCCGCTGCAATGCACTCGGTCATAACTTTTTACGATTGCTAAATGGGTTGTTATAAATGAAAAATGTAATTTATGTTGCATTTAGATTTTATTCTTTGAAATGCAATTTTTTTGAGTTTCATATTTTAATAATTTAAACCAAACTTTAAAAATGGTCAATCAAATTTTCAAAATCTATAAAAGTTTGTTTACAATTAAACATAATTAGTAAGGTACCTAAATGTTTTTTTTCTTCGAAACAGCGCGTAATTTCATCTCATTAATGTAGATCGCTTTGTAAATTATCCATCGTTAGAACTATGTTTACTCTAAAACTACTTTGTAAATGTTCTAATAGACGATCAGACATTTTCAAAATGACTTTAAATCTGTTTAACTTTTAACTATTCGATATTGCTTTACCGGTGAGAACTAATTTCCTAGAAGAACCATAATCCTAACTATATTGCCTTTTCACTTAAAATCTTTGCAAGCAGGCCATTGGGGATCGATAGAAGGTGAGGGGGGATGAGAAGAAAAAAAAGGAACTTATTGAGTCAAGTGCCGTGTTCTGTTGTTCTTGGAGTGAGATAAGTGATCCTAAAAGCGCTAATTTTTCCGACGTGTTATGGAACCCCACATCTTAAGACTTCCTCTTCCATTTTCCATCTCTTTCTACTTCACTGCTTTTCCCACTTAAGAGGAACTTGTTCTTGACTCTCGGTACTCAACCTTTCGCACTTAAGATAAATCGATAACAGATTGATTTCTATTTCTCTTTCTTTGTTTTATTCTGAATTTATTGTTTAAGCTAATGATTTAAGAGACTTCTTAACAGTGTTGTTATGAACTATATTTATTTATTAGAAAAAAAAAGTTTTTTTTTTGAATGGGCAGTGCACTTTTAAAATTTTTAAAATAATTTTGACATTAAATAATTTATTGTGTGTATAAATGTTAAAAACTAATCTTTTTAGTCGAAACTGTACAAGACACATTTGATAAGTTTACATTTAGAAAATAAGATTTTGAAAAAAAAAAAATCAGTATTTAATTCAAAATTTTTAACTGAATTATTTTATTTTAAACATTTTATTGTACGTATAAATGCTGGAAACTTACATTTTTGGTGGCTGCTATATTTTTATGAAATACCGAATTTGTGGAATTTTATAAAGTAATACTGAAAATTCAGTAAAATGAACTAATTCACTTTTCTGGCAACAATTTTTTAAAATATTTTAAATTTTTAAAAAATTTGGTTATAAATAAGATTTAGAACAAATTTTGCACCAAATTATTACGAAACTTATAGCTTTAAATGCAATTTTTTTTAAAAATAAAAGCATTTTGAGCCAGTATTTTAAATTAAAATATTATAAAAATTAAATTTTTTTCCATTTTTATTTACTATAATATATTTTAAATTTTTTCTAAATAAAATTTGTTTCAAATCTATGCTCGTAGTTAAAGTTTAAGAAATGAACAAAAAATTGAATAAAAAGTTGTTGTGTCAGGAACTTTTTTACTACATTATAAAGAATTCCAGAACTCAGGGTGTTACTGTCAGTATTTTTTACCGTTGAAATAAATTTTTACCAGATCATGTTACGGAACAAAAAAACTGATATACCATAATTTTTATAGTAATAACTACCTTAAAATTTCTGACTCACTCTAATTAAATAAATGTACAAAATGCGGTACAACATTTGTACAGCATTTGTACAATATTTGTACAAACTGTACAAAATGCGGTACAACATTTTACTGTAAAAAAGGATTTCACGGTTAAATTGATTTTACGGGTGATGCACAAAGTGCCAGTATTTTATATCATAATTTGATCAGGAACTTTTTACAGTGTAGGTGTAAATAAATATTTATTTTTAGACAGTTTTCTCTAAGCGAATAACATGTTATTTTTTATAGCTGCTGTGAGTAAGTAATAGTTATTCATGATTGTTAAGTTAATTTTTACCTATTTTTAAGCAGCGTCATCAATAAAATTGTAAAAATGGCGAAAAGCATGAATGTAAAAAAGCCCGCACATTTGAGAAAATGAAAAAATGTTTGTCAACTATTTTGTTAATATTTAAAATGTTACTCCCATTACCTAGATTTATGAAAATTTGCAATAATTGAGACATTTCATAGGTTTTAATATTTTTCATTTAGTTGAAAAAATCATATTGAATTTTCAAAAGTTTACGAACCCTCAAAATATTTAAGTTACTTGTCCATTCTAAAACCTAGAAAATTCTTAACGGCAAGATGGTACAATATGTAATTTAAAACCACAGCTTTACCTTGAATGCAAGGCTTTTAAACTAAAGCTAGAATGAACATGTTTTGATAATAACATTTCTTCTAGTCCAAAAATCTGAGTTTTTAAAAATGACATTTAGCACTTCCACAAAACTCTTCAAATACTTTTTATATGTAATTAATTATACATAGCCTGCATTCCGTTGGGAATATCCAAGCTTTAAAATATAAATGATAATAAATAAGGCAGTTGAAAAATTACTTATCACATAATGTAGGAAAAAAATTTACTTAAACTGTTTGTGGGTAATGTTAATTATAAAGAAAACACCAAAATTAAGATAAGTAAAGAATAAAGCATTTTTATCGATGAACTAGCAAAGGAATTGTGAGAAATTCATCGAGCATAATATATCAAACTTAACGAAGGATACATAATTTAATTTATCGCAGTTTGTTTGCACAAACAATACCCAAAGGTATTGTAAATGTTGAGAAATATAAGTGATGAATATTAATTACATCTCAAAGGAATTATCAACTAAGTGTATTTCAGTTACATTTCTTACTCTTCTCTTTAAAAAAGTAAATGCTTTGTTTTTTTAATGAGAGGTATTATAAGTTATTCTCCATTTATTACTAAGTCAGTTAGTCTCAAACTTATTATGCAGGATAAAAATTGATTTTATTTGAATACATTTTCTGAAATTAATACGGATAGAAAAATCGTATGAATAAATCGTTTATTGCACCTATTTGAGTTCTTTACTTTAATAATTGGATAATGTATATGAAGATAATTGATAAAGTTAAAGGAAGTTTAATACATTTCTTTAAAAAAAAGGGAAGAAAATTCATCAAATAAAGCAATAATAGCATATATATTTACAAATGAAATCTTTAAGCTCTGATGCTACAGCTGAAAGATTATCAGTGATGAAGCACTGTAAACTCAATTAAAAGTTCATCAGTAATTAAGCACTGGCAACAGCTTAGTTAAGAATTCGTCAACTATTAAGCACTAACAACCAATATGGTTTAAACCGCGGCTTAAGTGACCCGGTTTTCTTTCCAAGTCTGCTAACTCAACCAATTTCAACTGATAAAATTTAAAAGCCTAAGTTTAGACTGTTTTTTGAATAAAAAAACAAAACATTATATAGTTCTATGGATATCAAATATGTCTGTTGACGAACTTTGTTGAAATTTGACAAAAGTATTGCATGGCTTCCTAAGCAGAGCACAGCACAGCATACCGTACATTTTTTCCCCGTTTCGTTTTTGTTGTTTTTTTGTTTGATATTGTTGGTGATTTTTGGGAAACAAATTATTATTTAATACAAAAAGGTTTAAAATTGAGTAATGCTTCGTTTACTTAAGCAAAATATTATTCAACTAATCAGGTAAAGGGTTCGATTTGACAAGTGTTTCAACATAATGGCTTGATTCAGGAGATAAGGAACTCGTTAATAAATTGCATAAACACTTTATTTGAATTCGTATAATTGGTATAGATTAACTTTTTAGTTGAAGTGTTTTTTTTAACTACAAAATGTACATACTACAGAATTAAATTACTATTGTACACTTAGTTAAAATTTATAAATTCTGCATAAATTCGTGTCCTTTTTTATTTCAAATTATTAGTTATTCTTTGGTGTTTTCAAAATAAAATGAAATTTTATTTATTTGTTTAGAACTATTATTTTTAATTTTTATTATTTCTTAAGAGAGTAAAATGATTACACATAGCCAATCGCAGAAGACTTGCTGTTAGTATGGCACAAAACAGCCAATCAAAATTGAGAACGCATGAGTGTGAAAGGGAAATACTTTTTAATAATGATGCCTGATAAAATGTTGCAACTAAACTTCCCAGCTAAATCTTGTTGCGATTTTTATTTTGTTTTGAGTAGGTTTAATGATGGTGTCGCAGTTTCACGTGGAAGGATCAATCACGTGGTAGGATCCAGTTTTTCCTTATTCATTTCTTTATTGTTTTGGTTTTCATCAGCATAAAATTAATAAAATTCGTATTATTCGAGATCGCAAAGCTTGAATACGACCTCTAGCGGGGAGGATATTTTCAGGCTACTATTTATTAAGTTTTCATTTAGTTCTATCAGAATCATTGGTAGAGTAGGACACTTTTTTTAAGCATTAAATAAGAAGCAAAATTTATCTGAGAAAGCAGAAGAATTTGACAAAAAAAAAAAAATGATCCAGAACATCAGTAAATGATGCTGACCACCATTTGAAGAACAATAAATCAATAATTTTTTTCGTTTCTAATATCAACAAACTTGCAACCGATAACTTCCGATTTCGTGATCGCACATTGTCATAGGTTTATGTATTACGGTAAAATGCATTTCTTCGTCTTTAATTCATTATAAATTAAAGTTAAGCTATTTAAGTCTACATTGTTTACTTCATTCCAACAAATAAATGTCATTTTAGAACGTTCGGAACTGTAATACTTATAGAAAATTTTTCTTATTTATAGAATGACATACATTTCTGTATCTATATAATTCGGTAAACAACAAAACTTCTTTATGTAATTCTTTAAGCAAACAAAACTTCTTATGTTTGCTTAAAGAAGTTTAACACTTCTTTACGCATCATAATATTTTCATTAAACTGCTAAAACTTTCTTAGTTTTTACTTTCAAAAAAATAAGGAAAGAAACCATAATAATACGACGGCTTCATGAAATTGAGATCTCGCCCACTCGTAAGAGTTTTCACACACAGAAGAATAATCTGAAATTCATATTCGCATTTGACATTTTAATGACAATTTATCTATACAATTATTTATATATGTAATTATTTACATATATAATTATTTATATTATAATACAAAATTTTGTTGTGTGTTAAGTCATCTTAAATTAATGAAAGTATAATCTATGTACATGAAGATATATTCGAGAATAAAATTTTTAAACGAAGTTCATTTTATTTCGGAATTCTACGGATTTATAAAGTAGGTAAATGTTATGATTTTTATAATAAAAAATTATTGTTAATAATTTGTTTTCTAATTTGATAATAGTTTTCCATAGAATGATTTTCTTATTCTGAGTAACGAATGACACGAAATAGTTAATTTTTAAAATGTATTTAAATTAAAATAATAACTACAAAAACTAGCAGTACTTTTTAAATAGAAATGTAAAAAGTTTAACACTTCTTTCTTTACGCATCATAATATTTTCATTAAACTGCTAAAACTTCCTTAGTTTTTACTTTCAAAAAAATAAAGAAAGGAACCATAATAATACGACGGCTTCATGAAATTGAGATCTCGCCCACTCGTAAGAGTTTTCTCACACAGAAGAATAATCTGAAATTCATATTCGCATTTGACATTTTAATGAAATTTTACGACATTTCTTTGTTTTGAGAAAGAATAAGCCCAACTTATCTCTGAGCCTGAGGCGTATCGTAACAGAAATGTTAGCTGGTTTGTCTTAGCATTCCCTAAGAAAACATTAAAATAAATGAAGCAAGCTAAAGAAACGAAAGTATTCCATTTAGAATAAGACATTTAACGCATGATATATTTATCTGAAATGAAAAAAAAATATATATTTGGTGTCCTACATAATGAATCTAGTGGAACAAAATGCATTTTTTAAAATAATATAAAAATATTATTTGCCGTACCGATTGGGTTTAGGAATATATATGACAGACCTTTAACTTACGCTACAGGAAATAAATAAAAATTTGCGAGAACAAACAAAAATAAATTATTTTTGAAATTTAGTACTTTTACTTATTCTTTTGTTATTAGTTTAGGGGATAAAGCATCGTTACTTATAGTTTTCCAACTTTTCCTAGAAGTTTCCAATAAATCTTTTTCAACAATTCGTATAGTTTACATGAAAAAATGTAGCTACCAAAAGTGAATTTTTCCTTAGTAACATTTGAATAACATAGTTCTTTAGACTATTATATTTGTATTCTTTATTCTATGTTTCTCTGTTTTATCATTATATCTATCAGTATTAGTATCAGTTTATAATAGTTAGATTTGGTTAGATATAATAGTTAGATAGTTAGATTTAGTTAATGTATGAGTCTTGGTTTACGAGTCGTATTTTTTTAATAATTTAGCTTACTAAAAGCAGAGGGATCTGTTTGATATAAATTATATGGTTCAATGACAGCTGGTTTAGACATTTTATACTTGAGACAATAAAGCTGTCGAATTTCAGTTTTTTTCGCTCTGAAAAATACCAATATACAAGAACTTTAGATTAATGTACATGCTATGGGTATGGATACAGCAAGATTAAAAAATACATTACTTTAATAGGATAAAATCAAAGCCTAAAGTGTTTTAAGTTGTAGCACCTTTATCCAGGTGAAACTGGGTCTAACAAATTCCAGTCGATTAAAACCCGAAATTAATATTTTCAGTAAAAAATATTACTTGGGCAATGGTCCTTAACTTTGAAAAATCATTATTGTCGGCGTAGAGAATACCGAATGGCTTTTATCCTTATTATTATTATGATTAATAATAATAATAATAGTTATAAAACATCCGTGTTCAGAATTCCGGGCAAGTGCACTCCATTAAATGGTCTAAAAACATTAGCGTCATGAATATTTTAATATCGAATGAAGCTCGTAGGTACCATATATACAGGACAAGAGCTGGGCTATAATCAATTTACTTGAACCGGTTAAACTGGTTTGTAACGTTGTCGAATCTCGGTTTTTTCTCCTTCTTAGAAGCTTAACATAAAAATACCATTAACTTAAGAATAATTTTTATGCTAAGGGATACAGATATAGCAAGATTTAAAAAAAATCGAGTATTTATCGGTTAAAATTATAGTCTGAAGAATCACAAACGTTTCCTCCTTTATCTAGTTGAGACTGTATCTAACCAATCCAAGTTGATAAAAGCCAGAAAACAATATCTTAACAGTACAAAATATTATCTTGGCAATGGTGTTTAGCCTTAAATGTCTACTAACGGCGTGGAGAATACTGAATGGCTTTTATCCTTATTACAAGTAGTAGTATTAATATTGTTAATAATAAATGATAATAATAAAATTTGTGTTGAGAATCTCAGACAAAAGCATTCCGCTAAATAACCTAAAAATATCATTGGTGTAAAGAATCTTAATATCGTATGAAGCTCGTTGGTATGAATACCAAAATTCATGAAAACAATGAATACGCATCTTGTACCGTAAGTATACCGGACAAGCGAGGGGTTTTACTATTACTTTAACCAGTTAAACTGGCTTCTCCTAGGTCAATTTTTAGTTTTGTACTTAATATAGAAATATATGTTTAAAATCCCATATTAGCGAAACGCAGTTGAGAGTTCATGCCAAAATTAATACATGCCGGATTGGTTCAGACAACCTGGCATATATTAGTTTTGGTAAGTTCCTATTAAATTATTTAATAGTGAAAAAGTAATTACTAGGAAAAAATAAAATAATAAATTTTATTTAATATCATTTTAATTTATATAAAAAGAAAGATTAATGAAAAATGACGTAAAAATTGTAAATTATAATCAGAATGGATTCTCTCTATATTTTTTTTTATAAAATGCATTCCTCTTTGAAGCATTTTTTATTATAAAATAATTATAATACCCCAGAAAATTTTAAAAAACCAAAATCAAATCATTAGGTTAATTGAAGTTTATGACATTTATTATCTTTTTCAAATGTATATGCTGTTTACAGTCTCAAAGATTGATGGAGTATGCAATTAAGTTTTATGTTATAAAAAATAATTCCTGAACCATAACATAAGGATAGTATTTTATCAGTTACTTCACATTCTTTTAGAAAAGGTCATTAATGTTTTTTTTCCTTCTTATCTTCAAATACTTTTTTCACCATTAGAATGAACTATTTGCATATGTATGGAAGAGAGAATCACTAACTTGCATTTTCTGCTGCCATGAACACATTTTGCTTAAAATAGAACGAATCGCTTAAACCATTTTTTTTTTAAAGTTTCTTTTACGAGTATTGGAGAGGAATATTTTGTAAGACATTAGCCTCTTACAACGTGATTCTTTCATAAAACAACTTTCAATTTAATTTTCGCCCTTTTTTACAAATTTTTATTCTTTTGAATTTTTATTTGTTCTTTTAAGGAGACGCATATTTTTGGTCTAACAAAAGGTAAGTTTCTAAATTAAGAAATTTCTCAAGCGAAATGAACTTGAATTCTAAAAGCTAGAGATTACGTCTTTAAACATCTTATAAACATTTTTGGTGGTTTTATAAATTTCTCTTAGATGCCTACGTTTTTAATACATATTCAATTTCCAAGAATTTTTCTATATACTTTAATTTTTTGAGAAAACTGTGTTTATTTTTGGAATAACAAAAGTAAAGTTTCTAAAATAAGAAATTTCTCAAGTGAAATGAACTTGGAACTTGAATTGTAAAAGTTAAAAATTACGTCTTGAAATATCTTATGAAATTTTATGTGGTTTCATAAATTTCACTTAGATGACTATAGTTATTGCATATCCAGTTTCTAGGGGTTTACTTCGAAATTTTTTTTACTAGATAAGTTTTTGTGTAAATTCTATAGAAAAATAATGTTTTAAAAAGAAGTATATTAAAATTAATAACTAATTAGTAGTACTTAAAATTATTTTAACTTATGACAGAAAAAGGTAAAATTATAATAAATCAATATTTTTTCGTGGAAGTTAAAATAAAAGCAGATGAAATTGTGTTTTATTTCTTAAATTGCTCTTAATTTTATAAAGCCGTTAAAAGAAAAGATTTCAAAAATGCATTCATTGGTTATTAACCGATTTAAAAAATTTGCATAAAAAATTTGCCATGAAATTCCTTTTATGACGAACTATACATTTGGAATATTAGCCTTCTGTATTGGGCGTTATTATTAACTTCATGTTGGATTTATAACTTGCGAAGTTTTTAAATTCTCTTTTTTTGTTTAAAATTGAAAGGTTTTGCATAGGGTTAAAACATCAAAGTAATTTTGAAAGATTTTGTACCAAATTTGCCTGTAAATTTGGTAATCTTAAACGTATTTAACATTTATCCCACCAATAACTAGTCAGGGAATCCAATTTTAACGTTATCATAATTTTAGACACATTTTCAACTATATATTTTAGTAAGCTTAAAATTGTGACTGTCTCATTATAATTTATACATAATTAAACTATATAATCAAAAATAAATTTACAACAGTGCATTCTCCCTTAAATTAACAGTTTTATCTTCATGACGTGTTAGTAAAGATTCCGAGACCTTTTGAGTTTTTATCTTATGGATTATGCGTAAATCGAATTTAAATACTAATTAAAAGAGAGCTTACCTTGAGTTTTAAAGCACACTTGGAGCTTGATGAACCATATGAGCTTTTTTAAAATATATGCTGGTTACAGTACTAGAAGGAAATGGAGAAAAACACCATATAAGTGAGGAATCTTTTTTTAAACACATTAAAAATAGTAATTTGAAGGATTTCTCTGGTCCTATATGCACAATAATATGCTTGCACATTCACAATATAAGTATACAACTTTACTTAAAAAACACATTCTAAAAAAATCGTTTTCGTTTTTAAGACAAGCGGTTGCCATAGAGATCGGTAACATATTCCGAATAGTTTGCGTCATTTAAAATACAGTCATGATTTTGTCAACCATATTTTTTAGTTGTTCCCACGAACTATAATACCAAAGGACAATTCACTTTAATATTATCTCAACGCTTTTCTTGCAGTTTCTCCGGGCGGTACGGGCCCAGTGCCATCTAGAAATACTTAAAAGAGACTGTTAGTTGATACAGTGGATTTATATAGTTGACATTCTACGGTATATTATATAGTGCCTCTGTCATATTTTTATTTATTTCTGAATAATTACATAAGAAAACTATGATTATATTTAGATGAAGGAATAACATGTACTTGTCTGAGTTTAAATAGTTCTAAAGTAAAGTTTTTCGCTTCATTCGAATAAAAATGATTGAATAAAGATAGAATTGCTTGAATTTATGCGAGTATTTCGAAATTGTTTCATATTAAGTTTTTCTGCAGAAGCATAAAATTTTTTAATCAGTTTCAATTTTTTTAATTTTATATTTTAATTCTATTTGATGCAAAAAAAAGTTTCTGAAATATTGTTATTTACTCTTGTTTTATTTCATATTGTCATACAATAAATTCTTCTATCAACAGAAAAAAAAAATCTGCATTAATAAAGTTTTTTGGAATTTATTCTTTAATTTGAAGGAGTACTTGCGCATGCCCTTCGTATAAATACGTATTTTATTAAACAATAGCAATAAATTTTAGTACAAGAAAAATGGTGTGAAATTAAAATATTTAAAATAAATCATAAATTGCTTAAAAATATGTACTTTTACTATCATTAGCACGTGACATCTTTAAATAATTAATATCTAAGCATTTCACACAATTGGGTACTTACACTTCCAGAAGAGGAAGATCACGGAACCCACACTTGATGCGTCAGCTGATCGCTTATAAGCAAAATGGCGTGTTAAAGTTGAGCTAAGTTTCTCCACATAAATTAAACTAAGCTAAAGTTGAGCTAAGTTTCTCCACATAAGAATGTTAGTTAACGTGAAGTTAATTAAATGCAATGCTGCATCGTATCGCACATCGAATTCGCTGAAATATAATTCTTCCTCGTCTACGCCTTTTATTTAACTTATTATGGATGGTGTTTTCTACACTAGGATGCACTGCAAGCTCTTTACTGCCTATACTTCCGGGCTACTGTTTCCGGTACATTTTGACGTCATTCGGCTCATATTGTGATCATTGTGTTTTGAGACTATCTTGAGTAGTATTTCTTGCATAGGTGTATCATAGTATAATAAGTTCAGATAAATTTCTCAATAGGTAGTTCGTTCTGTCTCTCTAGAGAGGCAAACGCAAATTAGGCCTAGTCCCATCAAAATGTCCACCACGAAGGCAAAATTTCTCTCAGTACTTGATCCTAGAGAACCCTTGTCTTCTGGATTAAGTTCACAATTACAATGTTACGGGGTAGAACATTGGTAGTCGAAACTCAAAATTGGTTCAGCTGTTCAACGACGGTTATACAACGAAATAAAAATATTCGGTTATCTAAAAATGAATGTAATCATTCGCTAGTGGGGTGACAAATTAGACGCCTTAGTAAAATTGCAAGTGCAACGAGAATCACAAACACTCGTTTTACATTTTCCATAGTAAAGAAGTAAAACCGGATGGCAACGATGAAACGTATTTGCAGAATTTTGAAGTATAATAAAATAATTCCCCTGAGCATCGATATGCATTTCACATATTTTTATTGCTTTAATTTAATATTTAATTAAAGCAATAAGTATTGAAACTAACTTAGGCATTATATATGCATAATACTGTTTATGAAAAAAAATATTTTATAAGTAAACCATAGTTTTGTATTTAATAGAAAGTGAATATATAACGCTTTGTTAAGATTAAAATTCATTATGAATAATTTAACAATTTTTATTTTAAATTATTTTAACATATCAAGTAGAATTAATTATTGTTTGATAATTTAAAGAGTGTAAGAGAGAATTAATTTTATTAAGAAGCAAATGTGGAAAATATTTCTTATTAAATGATATACGACTTAGGAAATTGTCAAAAGAAAAGTATTTTTTTTTCTCCATTCATCAAAAAGCGAAATGCAGCGCTCTAAAAAATGCATTTTCTCAGGGGTTTTATATATACTTTTTTTAAATCAGCTTTATGAGGGGCAAAAAAGAACAAAAAAAAAACATGTTTTGAACGAATAAAAAGCGTAATAGAGAGTGAAATATTGTAAGTTCTTCTAACTTAGAAAAAAAAGAGGTTTCTTGGCAAAGGATTTTCTAATTTAAAAAGATTATTTTATTTCTATTTTTCGTTGCAAAAAAATTAGATTATAATTTTTTTTTAGAACTTTTCAGATAATCTATTCTAAAACCTCCTTCAAAACTGATACATAATTACTGATTAAAAAAATAGATATATTCATAATTCCATCAACATACATACTATACCCTTCTGATAATAACAAATGTCGACAAAAATAGAAAACTAATTAAGGGAAATTGATTGATTCGAGTATTAAACACTAACTTGCATTATAAAGTAAGCCTTTTCTTATGGAATGTTTTCCATCTAAGTTTAATTTGAGCATTTTTAAATTGGAAAATAGTGATGTGACGAGGTAGGTGAGGTATGAAATTTCTACCCCTGTGACATCAGCTCATTTTGAAAGCTTCGAAATCTTGTTTCATTCATAGGAATGCCGATTCTCTTGCTTACGACGTGAGTTCCTCACCTACCATTGCGCGCGGAAACGCATTTTGTTCTAATTTTTCTCCTCTCGGTCACTGTGGTTTTTCTATTTTTAATTTTTCCTCTATTTTTTTCACTTTTATTTTTCATTTTTTGTCAACAACTTTTCAATTGATTTTTGAATGTTTTATCTTTCAAATCAATTTTATTTTCCTCATTCACGCCCTGAGAGTCTTGAGAATGGGTGCCTATTTTTGAGCGATTGAAGCAAGCCGACTTCATATTTTTTTTGAAGCCAATGTAGTTTTCAATCGATTTGTTATAAACTAGTTATTTACGTTCCTATCAAAACTAAATTACACGAAAAATATTTCTTTCAACATTTTGCCTTAAAAAATCTGAAATAGTATATTTTATCCTATGTCGATTAAACGCTCTCATTTATTTTTAAAACGAAATTTATATGCAACAATATTTTATAAAATATTTAAAAAAAAACTTAAAAAAGCCATGCATATGTATTTTTATGAAAGCTAGAAAATGGAATTTTTATAAGGACACTTATTTAAAACTGAAGCATGCATTAGCAGCTAAAACTTATTTTGAAAAGAATAAATTATTAGTATAGATTTGAGTCTCAAGTTCTGTTACAGAAAATAGGGGTAAAGGCAGTTTAAATATTCGCTATAGCATCGTTAATTTAATGCTCGCCAGAAGAATGCTTCGAAAGAATTTTTATTCATGTAGAAGCAAGCAGCAATTACTTTTGGCATCTCTGATGTAGCTTTTGCTGCGATGTAATCAGATCTGTGAAGCTTGAAAAATATTTATGATATTTTGCTTAATGTTCAGGATACAGTGTTGGAACAAATGATTTGAATATTCTTTTCTTTCGTTTAGTTGATTTCACATTTGTGTTCTGCTGAGAATCAGAACTTAAAACGATTACAATTCTATTCAAGGGGATAAAATGCCTAGAAATAAACCTATATCACAAAAATTTCGAACCCGATAAAAAATAGACAAGATGAGTATTCGATATTTTGAAAAGAAATGCTTCAAAAAGGTAATGATTTCCAATACTATATTATTTTTCAATATTCAATGTATAAAGAAGTTACTTGGAAATTAGAAAAAAAAAATTAAATAAAACAAAGATGATTATTTACAAAAATTCAAAGTCATTTAAAAAGAGTGTCAGAATTTTTAAATTGTATCACGCAAATTGATTCATGCTCCCAGTCTCAATTTTGGCACTAAAATAGTAATAAATATTTGGCACTAAAATTGAACACTATTTCAATACGTTTCTCCCTATTTTGTGAAGTATCTCTGGAGTTTCAGTAGCAGCTATGACTGGAATTTGCAGTTGATCTATGTTCTTTATGTTTCCTGGGAAAAAAGTCCATAGGTTTTTAATCCTGACTTTGCAAAGGCCATTGAATTGAACCAGCTCGTTCATTCCATGATATTGAGAACCTCACATTTGAAGATTCGCACACAGATTATAAAACTAAGAAGGAGCTCAGTACACCATTAAAATCATGTTACAGTTTCCAAACTGTTGAAAAGCATATAATTCTAGTAAATCTTGGAAAGTGTTTCGGGTTAATTTTAAATTTCAAAATTAATTCAAAGAGAAAAAACAGATAAACTGCTATACTAGAAAGCACTAAACAAAGTGAGGGGAGAAAAACTTACATTCTTCCACTATTGCAAGAATTATTTCCGACGTAATAACTCTTTATGATGTTAGAAAATCCACGCATAGCATGACCATATATGAAGAGTTTCTCGGAAAAAAGACTTCTAAGTGACATGTTTTTTTTTTATATTTAGAAAAAAAGATATTTCTCGGATAATGTTCTTATTTTAATCATATTTAGTAGGTAACATTCATTTTTCTTTCTAAATCTATTAATTACAAAGACACTCAGTGGAAGAACTATTGGTTGAATATTCTTCGGGTGGATGAACCAAGTGAAGTGATTTAGCGACAAATAGTTAACAATATCACTCGATTAGCACCGAGCACTAACGTGCGGGAGAAAATGGAAAACTTGAAATAACAGCTTCATACATTAAAAAGGAGTATTGATTATTTTACAAATCTATAACTGGAAAAAAAAAAACTTAAATTATTGTCACAATAGCTGAATACTCGTTCGTCGACGGGTTGAAACAAAACTAAATAATCAACAAATCTGTAATGAGCAACACTTCGAAATTATGGATAAGATTGAAAGAGATGTATTGACACAATTAAGTTAAAACAATTCCGGTTCATTTATTTATTATTATTATTCGATGCCCTTACCGATGACTTTATGTTATTAGATCAAACAAAACATGCTTTCAGAAGGCTGCCCTAACAAAATAAAGATTAATGATATTAAGTAATATTTTGCTTAATGTTATAGCTCGAGACGAATTCTTCGTAGCCAAAATTACCGCAATCAACAATTGTAATCAACAATTTTCTCCAATACTTTTCCCACCCGGTGGGCAGCAAAAAATATTTCCACAGTACCTGTAGTAAATACCGTGGTACATATATTAATATAGATATTGTACATCTTAAAATAACACCAATCAATATAATGTCAGTAATATCTATTACTAAATTTTTTTTTCTCCAGGTTATTATTTTAAAATTGAAAATAACAAATGTTAAGCGTTATATTAGACGAAAGCAACTTTCTTACAAAAATCGGCATGGCTTAGCGGAGACAGATTAAGTCTAGATGGATGGTTATATATATATATATATATATA